>NC_045674.1:31101789-31331789 GCF_003331165.1 Xiphophorus hellerii
ATATCAACAATTTTAGATTGGAACGGTCCTGGCGTCCTTCTCAGCAGACCAGGACCACCTCACATCTCCTAAAATTATCTTAAAAGCCATCCTGATGATTGGACTGTCCTCAAGATTGTCGGAAGGAAAAATTGGCATAAAAATCTTGCCATGTGAACGAGGCATTTAGGATCAGAGTTACCCGTTATAGCTTAACTGTGAGAGCTCCTCTAAAAATGCTTGAACTGTTTGTTTTGATAGTTTGCTCACCACATACACCTGAATATGCATGAATAGAGTAGAAACCATCTGAGCAGTACCACAGAAGCTAGCATCCACTGTCTTCCTGATCTCTGCTCTTGGGGTTTCAGCCAATCAATGAAATGATTCAAGGACCATGTTGGAATAAAATGTCACTGTGCTCCAAAGTGATCAGATAATTATTGGTTGAATCAATAAATGAAATCAGGTCAACCATTCGACTAATTTTCAGTTTCATGCAGCCAGCATGCTGAGTTCAGTGACTGCACAGAATTATCTTTTATTTTTTTGACAAGTCTGCACAAATCAGATAAGTCTGGCTTATCTGTTCATCAAGTTGTGTAGTAAACCAATGCCTGAGTTGTTTTCCTCCACCATCATGTCTTCCTACAGCAGTAACAGTGTGATGGACGCATTAGCGTCCAGGGAGTAGCTGTCTGTTCCTCCCTAATCGCTACATTTACCTCTTTTTTAAAGGATGGTAAAACAGCCTCATTTAAGTTAGATGACCAGCAGTGTGCAGAGTCTTGCATTTCTCCGTTCTCTGGGGCAACCAACATCTCTTTTGAATCAGCTCAACATCCTAGAACATTAGTTAACGTTATTTACATCAGAAGAGGAAAAATGTGGACTTTGAGGAACTGACACTGAGCTGAAATCATAAACACATGCAGCGATCTAGTCGTTGGTTTAAGGAATCTGATTCACCACTACGTTTGGATCACTTCTTCCTGTGGTGTTGAACTGCTGGCAGCAGTTCTGAAACTGCTACCAGCTCTTGTACCAGGTGTGACAGGTTTATTGATAGACGTCAGTAGTTTGTCACTCTACCCAAATGTAATGTGACAACGTGTTCTCTTGTTTGACCCAGGCCATGTGTATGTGATGTGTGTGTGCAGGCAGTCCTGGCCGACCAGAATGGACATGCATCAGGACATAGAGGACTCTCTGGCTTCCTCGTCCATCTCTCACGCCGGGGGCCCCCAGTCCCCGGCCCGCAGCGCAGAGAGCCTGCTGAACGGACACCGCTCCAAAGGCTTGATGGACCTGGGCCGGCGGGAGGAGGCCACGGTCACCGACTCAGCTCAGGTTTTCATCATGTTTCACCTTGCATGTGCAGAAGTGATTGAAGGGTTTTACTTTGACTAGACCAGACCTATCCTTCAGCTTCAAACCCGTGGAGCCGTATCAAAGCCATCAGATGTAGTATTAATGGCACTGCAAGATGTTCCCTCATGATGCTGCCTCCTAATGAGTGGACATGTGTAGTTGGTTCCAGTAAGACCAGGAAGTATCTCTAGATATTACTGAAGATGGATCAGACACACAAACAACAGACACAGAAGCTCTGATCTAGAGTGTTTTGTCTTTGAGTTCATTTTATAGACTATTTTTTGACAGGATGTTTCTAATTTTAAAGGGGCATGTACCATGTGACTTTGTGAGCTCCACATCATGTTATGTTATTTACTCATCAAAAACATATATGAAGTGTTGCTTTGATTCTTTCATGCATATTTGAGAAATCCTGTAATCTCTCATAGAAACCATTAGGCTGTGCAAAACGCCTGGGTGGACCTAGCCCCGCCTTCAAGGACGAAGCTCCTCCTCACAGCTGCAGTTTCCAAGCTTCTGCCTCAGAGTAGCCCTCCCCCGAAAATCCCCCACTCAGGTCCTTCAGACTAGCCAGCAGCAGCCATTAAATATGAGATTTAAATGGATAAAATAACTCAGAGGGTCTTTATCTGGTTTCTCTGCCTTTGTAAATAGGTGTGTGTGTGTGTGTGTGTGTGTGTGTGTGTGTGTGTTGTGATGCTGCCTGTGCCCCGTCACAGTGTGTGTGTGTGTGTGTGTGCGTTCGTCTGTGTGTGTAACTCTGTAACACTTGTCTGGTGTTGTGTTTGCCTCAGGGAGCCTGTGCAGCAGCACCTTCTGGCCCTGCTGCTGGGACCTTCAGAGCTGCAGGTCCCTCCACATCAGCAGCCAAGCAGAGGATCTGTCTGTTCAGGTCAGAGTTCACCTCAACCTCCTCTCAGATCAGAACTCAGCAGATCCAATGATCTGGTGTATTTGTTTCTCTTTGATCCCATGCTGATTTCTCCCTGTCTTTTCTGTTAGGGTGGAGGAAGATGAAGAGGAGGAGGAAGAGCAGGACCCGTCGCCCCTGCCGACCCAGGTGATCCTGCGGCGGAAACCCCCCTCCATCACCAACCGCCTGACCTCCAGGAAGAGCGCCCCGGTGCTCAACCAGATCTTTGAGGAGGAGGGCGAGTCGGACGACGACTTTGAGATGGACGAGGGTCTGCCGCCCAAACTCAGCCGGCTCAAGATGAACATCGCCGGCGGGGTGGGCGGTGTGGGCTCCGGGGCCACCTCGGCCGCATCCCCCGGCCCCACGCAAAAACGCTACCACAGGCGCAAGAGCCAGGGCCGGGGGTCGTCCTGCTCCAGCTCGGAGACCAGCGACGACGACTCAGAGAGCCACAGGAGGCGCCTGGACAAGGACTCGGGTTTCACCTACAGCTGGAACCGGAGGGACAGCAGCGAGGGGCCCCCCGGCAGCGAAGGGGGTACAGGGGGGGGCAGCAGCTCCGGCCAGGGGAAGCCCCCCTCGGAGGGTGGCGGCTCCTCTGGCCCCGACAGAGGCAGCCCCCCTGGTAACGGGGAGAGGGAAGGTGGCAGCGGTGGAGGGGGTGGCGGTGGGGCCGGAGGGGGCCACCAGGGACAGGACCGACCCTCCAGCTGCTGCAGCAGCTCCACCAAGCCGGCCCTCAGCATGGCGAGCCGGCCCTCCCGCACAGCGAGCCGCGGCGCCGAGCTGGTGGAGAGTCTGAAGCTGATGAGCCTCTGCCTCAGCTCGCAGCTGCAGCTGCAGCAGCGCAGCGGGCGGGGGGGCCGAGCAGGGGGCGGGACCAAGGTCATCCTGGACCCCCGGGGCGTCAAGGAGAAACCGACGTGGAGGATCTGCATCGGCTCCACCGACAGCCTGGACTCCATCGGCCTCCCCGCCGCCGGCCTGCCCCGCTCCCACGCCGTGCTGCACCTCCGCCAGAAGGGGGCGCCGCCCGGCAGCAGGGACGCTCACAGCAACATGAACGGCCTGAAAAACGGCGTGCTGCAACTACCTCTGTGTGAGAAGAGCATCTCTGTTAACATCCAGCGTGGCTCCAGAGACGCTCTGCTGTGTACTTCAGCTCCAGCCAGCTGCTGCCAGGTCATCTGAGGCCCCGCCCCCTCACCCGCTCCACCCAGCTCCTCTGTTTTAAACGCCTGTTTTTACCCCCTTGCTTGTACCATTTTCACTTGTTTTTTTGTTTTTTCTTAACCAACTGCACTTTATCGTTCTTTAGCTGAATGTCAGAATTGAGTCCATTTTGATAAAGAAGTGAAACCACTGTACATCGCTTTTCATACGAGCTTAAAACAGTTCAGAGCTGAATTTAGGTGAAATGATGTCCGTTGATGGAAGATCTCTGCTACTTTTTTGGTCATCAGTTTTCCAGGCCTGGGTCAAATCTGAACTGTAACGTGGAATGTTGCAGGATGTGATGGAAAGCAGAGCTTCAGTCAGATTCGGGTTCAGAGTTCTGGGACTGGTTTGAGTTTCCAGTTGACCCGATTCTTCCTGCTCTGTCAGCCTGTCTAACATTCATCTGATGCTGTTAGGCTCTACAGCTCTGGGAGTTTGAGCTGTGGAGGAACCAGAGCACCAGAACAGGTTTCATGGTTCAGAGTCATGATGAGGTCAGAGGTCAGCTTAGGTCCCACTAACAGGTTCCAGCTTGTCCAGGTAAACAGACATTAACCACAGCAGCACCAAAGTGTCCTCTGTGTCGCTATAAACCTTCTGATTTTACTGTTTTTACCTCTAATGAGGTAGAATTACAGGAAGTGTGATAATTTGGTTCTGGCCACTTTTAATCCCATTTCCACCAAGCTGTTCCAAATCCTGACCCAGTTAAGAGTCGATGCTGAAATGGAACCAGTGACCCACCAGTCTGCTGTTTGCTGGGTAAAAACTGGACGAACTGGTTTAACACTGGACCTGGTTCTCTTGGAAAGGCCTGCCCGGATGTAAAGCCATAAATGACATAAACACACCCTTTTGGCCTTTAATAGTGAGCAAACAGCGTAAAGTTCAAAGGTCACCATGTTTCGTTAACAGTAGGAGGGAAGTCCAAGGCTGGCTGGGCTGCCAGGCGTTAGGGCAGCAACTTATTTATATTTTTACTAACGTGGATTCCTTCCATTAAAACAATCATTTTTACAGAATCTCCTCCAGACACAAACATCACCACCTTCACTCATCAGCTCTGCTTTTCCTCCTGTTGCACTCAAGACAATCTGCAGCTCCTCTTCCTGTCAGACTTTCCTCTTCAGCTTTAAAGCTCCGATCAGAATCTACACATTATGAACATGATCATATCATGTCTAATAATTAGAACCGGTCATTTTGCAGGGCGGGATTATTATACAGCTGCAGGATAATTTGAAACAACTGCTTTAAATTAGTTTCCTCTGATGCAGGCAGATTAAAAAAAAATAAATATATATATATATATATATATACATATACCTACACCGGCATTAATATTTATTTAAATGTGGCACCCGGAGTTCCTCACCAGGCTTCCTGCTGGATGTTCGGGGCCCGTTTCTGGCTAAATTAGAAACAGTTTGCGGTTTGGAACTGACTGCTGCTGAATGTATGTATATACTTGATCCATAAATTTAAAGATGTCCAGAAATCATTTATGATAATGATTGCAGTTATAGAATCTTTCAAGTCTAGATTAAAAGAACAAAAAAAAAAAAACAAGTCAAATAAATCGGCTTCAGACTGACATCACCATGGAAAAATATTGACATAAAAAAAATGCTAAGGATTTTGACTTAATTATGGAATTCTGAGGGGGGAAAGAGTCAGAATTTTGAAATTAAAGTTTTTTTAATTCTTTTTCTCGAGATTCCAACATGGTAACACTGCCATAAACACATAACACCTGTCATGGACATGAAGGAGTCTTCATGTTTACGACTGTCAACAGTCACAAACATTGTGACCATTTTAATGGACTTTTAATACAAGTTTTAATGCAACTTTGCTTTAAAAGTGTCATTATTTACCGAATGACACTTAATGTTAACAATCGTAAACATTCCTTCGTGTTCATAACAGGTTGTTAAGTCATGTTTATGACAGTGTCATGTCAGTCTTATGCACACCCCGTCAAATAAAGTGTCACCTCTAACCTTCTTGGGATTTTGACTTTTTCTTGGATTTCTGATCTTTATACAGAATTTTAAGAAAAGAAGTCAAAATCCTGAAATTTTAAGTCAGGATTTAGATATTTTTCCCCCTCATTATTCTGACTTTAAAAGATTAAAACTAAAGTCAGAATTCCGACTTTTTTGTAAAAAAGTCGAAATTCTGAGAGCTAAGTCCGATTTTTTTTAATTTTCAGTGGCTCTAACCTCCTTGTGTACGTTCACAATACATTGACTGGATAAAGATTTCTGACTTGCAAAGCAGCACCTTCTAACAGAAACATTTCATTTGAAGAAAAGTGTGGCGTTTTGTTGCTTTACAATCTCACTTGCTGACCAACTATGGAAAAATAAGCTGATAGATTTTGGTTTTCTCCTCCTCAAACCCGAACGTCTCCCAAAAACTCACTGTTCACGCGGCTGCTGAGTCATGTGTTGTGTACATAGCGTTATGAAGATGAAAAATTTATTTTTTAAACATGTACATTTTATGAAATGTCTGCTGTTTGTTTTTTGTTGTTTTTATTTGTTTCTTGCTGGTGTGTTTTCTAAAAGAAAAAAAAAAAAAAAAATCGGCCACATGAGAGTCAGCAGGAAGTGGAGGAGCGGCCATGTTTTAGGGCATTGGCAATAAGCTATAGCATGTGTTGCAGTCATCTGTACCGAGACGTTTCATTAGCTTCACTTTTTCTGTCGATTCCAAACACGCGCAGCTTCTCAGCTGCCGCCGTCAACTTTTAGTTTCGTCGGAGATTTCCCGACGAACCAAATGTACATAGAGTTGTAAATATGGTGCTCTCTTTACCTAGAACATTTTGGTGCATAGTTGTACAGTAAAACTAGCCTTATAATGACCGTAGTAATCCTGTATGGATGTGTTAGTCGCGTGGGCAAAATGACAGTTCCCTTCATACCGTCAGGTGTCTGACTGTTGTCTTTACTCAGCTGTTTTCAGGTGAATGATGTGCATGTGTCTCAGTGTTGGAGCAGAATCAGCCACAGAAATCCTACTGGACCAAAAGGCAACAAACAGAAAGAAAAAAAAAAAACATCACTGTAATATTCTGTAGTTGATAACTGTTGTCAGACAATACATATAGCTCTGGTAATATCCCAAAAAATAAAAGTTGATTTTTGTCTCTTATGTGTGATCTGAGTGTTTTTCGTTGTTTGTTTTATTTGTTTTCAGATTTAAACACGTACATCAGGTCTTTATCATGATATCAAGTTCATCGTCTTGTTAAAGGGCCAATATTCTGTAAAATCAACATCTTTAAGCCTTATGTTGTAATGTTATTTCTTCATCAAAAACATCTGGAGTCTTGCCTTGATTCTTTAATGCATGTTTGAGAATTCCTTTAATCTCCATGGCAACCATTCAGCTGTGCAAAATACCTGGGTGGCCCTAGCTCCGCCTTCAAGGCACAGCTCCTCCTCAGAGCTGCAGCTTCCATCTTACAGAGCAGCCCTCCTCCACCACTCCTTCAGTCAGCTCCATCAGACTAGTCAGCAGCAATTAGCAACCACCTGGTGGCACTGTATATATGTGAGCTCCTTCAAGGAGCTACTTCTCAGAGCAACACTGGTAAAAACAGGCTCTATATATATATATATATATATATATATATATATATATATATATATATATTCATCACAATATAGCCATATTGTGATGAATTCTTGAAGGCAGAATTTGAGAAAGAGCAGGAGTTTTTTTTAAAGAGAGGCCCAGTTTCAAATTATGAAGTCGTAGCAACTGAAGGTAACATATTTACTTGATTGTGCTGTAAAATGGCACTATGTGCCTGGAAAACACATAATACTGCCCCTTTAAGGCTGTTTCATCCCATCCAAAATCATATTCATTCCATCATTTTCTGCAATTTTATCCAAGCTTCAACTTGCAGTTTTTGGTCCAGTTGTTTGGTCTGAAAGCCTCACCCTGACTCCTTCCATCATTCAGACAGCTCAGTCTTCATCCCATCAGAACATCAAGCTTTTCTCCATGATGAGTTTGGAGCTGGAGGTTTCAGTCCAGCCTGATGTAGATTTGAGATTTTCTTACTTCTGTTCATTTTAAAGGACTTGAAGTGGAACAACAGGATTCCTTTGCTCCTCTGTGTGTTTCTGTGAATCTCAGCCTAACCTTAAAGGCCTGCCAGCGTTGCCCCGGATAGGAGAGCTGCTGATTATGAACAGGAGAAAACAGAGAAGTGTGAGCAGGGCCGACCCGGCCAGAGGAATCCAGCTCTGCCTCCCGAAAGGTCAAGCAACCCTCCAGCCTGGGTTTCCCCTGGATCTGCTCCAGAGATCAGGTTGGGATGTGAAAATCCGTCTTAAATTCCGACAGGACTGACATCGCTTCTCGTTCTCATAGTTCATAAACTATATTGCTTCTGTCAGTCCTGCTTCATGGACCTCCTGCCTCTCCGTCCATTCGGCTCCAACGCTGAGTGAACTTTGTTGGTTATTCAGATGGGAGCTGTGAGGGTCTCTGAATGACACTCAGAGCAGCAAAAGGTGTTGAAAAGCTTTCAGCTGCATGGCGCTGAGGAGGGGCACTTTCCATCAGATCTCCTCTGGGCTCAAATAACCCAGAAGCTTCCAGAGCAGCTGGCACGCCGTGTGCTCCTCACACACACTCTGAGGAAGAGAAACGGTCCGGTTTCCTTCAACACGTGACGGCCCACTGGACACAAACTCTGTTTCTGACAGCTCATGTCTCTGAAGATGAAATCAAATAATAGAAGGAGCATTTGGAAAATCTCTTCTGTTGGAAGAGAAGAAAAAACTGGACCCATGCTTAAGTTCCAGGTTTGTTAGTTTATTGAAGCCAAGGCTGATCCAGAGCAACCTGCTGCTGCAGCTTTGGTACATTTTATAGAATAAACAGCAGGAAACTAAGGCACCAGGAGGTTACAGGAGTGCACTTCATCTTTTGTGTATGATGGCGTATCAGGGCCACTGTAGAAAGAAAAATCAACCAAAAAACTCAGAAATTTCATTGGTTTCTCTAGAAAATTTTAAGGGGTTTGAAAGTCAAAAATTTGCTACAACTTTTTTTTTCTGACAACCTGGAAATGTTCAGTTTCAAAAGTTTACCATTTTGAACTTTTGAATTAAGATTAATTTCAAAATTTCAGAGTTTTTTTTGTAGCAAATTGTAGACTTTTCAAACTCAGAAATGTCCATGTTATTTTTAGAAAATTTCTGAGATGAATCTTAAAATGTCAGAGTTTTTTTCTCCCAAAATGTTAACTTTCGGAGCTCAGAAGTTTCTGTATTTTGTCTAGAAAATTCCTGAGGTTATTCTCAAACTGTTTTTGTCAGCCCTCTACAATGGCCCTCACATGCCGCCGTGTATGTGTCCCTACCCTGGATGTGAAGAACTCAAGATTTAACACATGCTGTATACATATACATTATATGGCATTCTGCTGTGATCGTGTTTACGGGAGCAAAGAAAAACCAAAAGTATCTGCATGGAACAGTCCGGATAAATCCAATCCCAGCTGGATCTGGTTCAGATTTTAAAATAAAGTCTGATGTTGCTTTCAGTGGTTGCATCTTTTTGGCCTTTGTTTGCTTCGGTTTACATTGGGGCTTTGTGTTGTCAGCCAATCAGGTGACCAGACACCTTGCAGTCTTTAACACATTAATTAGAACATGTTACTTTGTACTGTTCTGAACCAAAATACTGACTGAACCCAAAGTGACTTCAGTGGCTGAACATGAGAACACCAAAGCAGTTATTTTCATCAACACTCTTTGGAATAACTAAATATGTTTTACAGTGCATCATATCTACAGAGAAATTGAACAGCAGCTCATTCATCCCAACATGTTTCTAGTCGTCCATCACCTCAAACCCAGAACCCGTTTCAGTGCTCAGTCTGTTCTCCACCACAATAAACCTTTCACACAGACCTCTGCTCCACTAATAGTAAACCATATGCATAAAAACAATAAACTCTAAAAAAAAAATAACAAAGATGGGACTTTTAAAGCAAACAGAAAGGGAGTGTGGGTCGTCAGAGTCTGCAGGTCCTCCTCTCCTCACTGGATGCTCTTCCTGAACTCCGCGCCTTCCAGCATTTTCTGAAACAAAAAAGAAAACACGATCACGGTCATTCACTACGATTCACAGTGTTTGATTGAGACGGTTTTACACATGTCCAAACGGTGAAACGTGATAAACAATCCATGTGCAGGACGGCGACTGACAGACTGTCAGGTGTTTGTCCGGCTGGACGGTCTCAGGTCTTCTGCAGCCTCTAACACTGAAAAAACACAATGCAGCTCCAACTTGAAACAAATTGGAATTAACACTTTTTTTTTAAAGTTAGACCCATGCTCTCTGTTTTTCAGTGCAGGATTCCCCCAGGATTGTTCTGGATTTACCTTCATCCAAATTCCCATCAACTCTGAGCAGCCTCCCCACTCCTACTAAAGAAAAGCATTCAGGCAGCATGATGCTGCCACCACCATGTTTCCCTGTAAGGAAGCTGGACTCTAATTACTCAAGAGGTATCCGACATTTCTAGATTTATGTTGTTCAAAATGACAGATGCATCATGGAGACAGTGATGCAGAAACACTAATTAATTTAACGTAACTATCTTTCTAACAGCGTGAGGAAGCTGGAGTGTGTGAGGAGAACCCATGCATGGTCCGGTGGCTCCTCACAACATTTTTATCGGGCCAGTAAAAGTTTTAGGGTGGCACAAAAAAAAGAAGGATATATTAATTCTTCTCCGGGTTTGGACGTTTAGATTTGTCAGGTTAAAAGTAGACTTGAGTACCAACAGTCCAATCAGTGTGTGTGAGCTGAATGACATCATGAGGGTTTGGACATTTCTGCTCCTGAAAATTGTCAGTAGGTTGACCTGGACAAAACTTTGGGTCCAGCGGGAACATGGGTCAGCTACTGTACGTCCGGTGTGACAGTGGGTTGGAGGTGGCGCTGACTGATCTGCTCACATGGTGCTGCACAGCGAGGCGCTGTGGAGCCAGACATGTGCAGCCAAGGAATTCTTTCATCAGCCTGATCGAGTGTCTCATGGGGGAATGTGAACTCTGCGAAACTTAAAACTTCTCTGTGCCTGAGGCTGAACTGAGAGTCAATAGCCATCAATTATCTCACCGCCTTATTATTAGACACGAAACGAAGGGAGCCGCAGCTTATGATGACACGCTATATTCACATTCTAATTCAAAAATACTTTATTGATCCCAGAGGGAAATTTAATTTGAATGGTGCTGCATATTACTGTAAAAAATGTTCAAGTGTGGATGCAACAATTTGCATGATCACCCCATTTGTTTTTCATGAGCTATTTCAATTTCAAAATGGCCACCATTTTTGAGCCTTTTAGACAAATATGTCATCCTATTCATACGATTTTAAAGTAATAACATGTAGCAAAATCAGAAGCCAAAACTCAAACTGAGGACGCTGCTGTTAGTGAGTCTGAAGTCTGTCGCCAGCTGGAAGGAGATGAAGATGTGCGACATAAACAGAGCAACAGTCGTCTTACTGGTTCATTTTTTATGCGTTTAGCGGTTTAGCGTTAGCCTTTACTAAATTCTTTACCCGTTTGGCAGTATGGTGTTAGCTTCAGCTAAATTTTTTACATGTTTAGTGGTTTAGCATAACTCAGATTCTTGTTTATTTATTTGTTTACTATTTGGTTAGCTGTACCCACTGCTAGCCTTAGCTACAGCCAATTTTAGTGCAAACATATATTGTGCTTTACAGCCATGGTGGTCATTTTGAAAAATGTAAAGAAAAAGGAAACACAAGTTCAAGAAAATATGATTTCTATGGTTCAGAATATGAAGCCAACGATTTGACACCAAACACAATCTAATTAGCGATTTTAGTGCAAAAATAAAATTTTCATGACAAAGATGGTAGCCATCTTCAAAATCAAACAATTATTGGCAAATATAATTTCTATGGATCCAATTATTATGTATGATTTGACACCAAAATGTATCATTTGTGATTAGTAGTGCCAGTTTTAGTTCAAAAATAGATTTTCCCTGATGACCATGGTGGCCATCTATGATTTTTCTGATTCAAACATTATTTTTTTTATATAAAGCAAACCTCTGGGAACATCTGTGCCATGTTAGGTTCTTGTATCTGCAAGAGAAGGATTTTTGCTTTAGCCTAACTTTAAACACAAAAAGAAACATCAAGTAAAATATTAATCTGCTAATTTATGTACAGAGTATCAAAGTCTTAACTTTAGGTCAGGACATCTGGTTCTTAATCGTTCAGATTTAGAAGTTTAAACTACCAAAAATAACTCTGTAAAGGATCTTATTGGCCCTAAAATTAGGTCAAAATAACATCTGATCAACAAGTAAATGTGAATATTATAGCATTATTATTGATTCAACAACAAAGTAAATACAAAAATTGTAAGTTGAGAAAACAAAAAAACATTTCCAACTTTATGTGATTTAACCTTCTAGAACATGTAGATGTGACTTCATCAGTCTAACTTCTCTCTTAGACATTATGGCTTATTACAGGTCGCTGCTGTTAATATATGGTGGTATTTATTTAATTTAAAATGTAAAGTCTTAGAGCTAGGAGAGTGCATATTTCCTCTCTCAAATGTGGCCTGGACAGCCAATCCCTGAATCAACAAAACAAAAAGACCTTTTCACACCTAAGAACACAACAAGCACTATTGTTAGATTTGAGTCCATGCTGGAAAACAGATCAATAAGTTCATCACAGCTGCAGCAGTATTACACTGTGGAGCTTTAAGGGTTAGATTACAAACTGAGTCAGGGGTTTAGATATTAGAAAAGTATGCAACATTTTAGAGAATTAATGTGTGATTACTATGAGGGGAGTTGAGGGGGAATCATTGGTCAGAAATGATGGCAATCAAAGTGAAAACCAACCCGAAGCTACTCACCCTGCATTTATCTGCCTCTGGAGAAGCAAGAGAACAGAGAACGACTCAATGAGCCAAAAACCAGCAGCTGGTATGAGAAGCTGGGCCTTAAACCCAAAGTCACAGGAAGGATGGAGAAACGCTGTCAATGTACTCTGAATGTGGCATTGCTGATGTTTTTCTCTCCTCGCTTAGTGTTTAACACACACCTGCACGCTCCAGAGCCGCAGACTGACAAAAAGGTATTCACGCTGTAGCAGCACACCAGAATGTATTGTATTCTATGTCGTCAAGAGCTGAGGAAGCGGCGTGGCTTGATCTGTACCTTGGGGCTGTAATTCTCCAAAAATGAGCCCACCGGCAGGGTTCATAATGCCAGTGCAGGTGGACCTGCTCTGCAACGCCACCTTTCAAATTGTTTGGTTAGAGTAAAACGCAGCGCGCACGATCCACAAGCACAAGTAGACGCAGTGACAGCACTGGAGATCTCCTCCCCCAGCGGGGAGGAGATGGAGCAACTGGTGCGTGCCCCCAGTTCTTTGAGTCAACTGTAAACCTAGTCATTAAGCTGTCTTTGGCCTAGAAAAAAAACTTCTTTACAATAAATAAGTTTACTGTAAATCAACTTATTTAAATAAACTTGTTTACAATAAACAGGCTAAGTAAAGCCCTCCCACAGGGTTTTACTTAGCCTGGTGGGGGCAGCGGGGCAAGTAAAGCCTGGTGGGCTGCCAGGCTTACCACACACTGAGGGAAACCCTGGAATAATCTTGGTAATGCTAACTCTCTGAGACACCGTGAAAAAAAAAATATAATCTGGTTTATAGTTTGAGTCACTTGACAATCCATGTGTTAATAGTGCCAATATATGACTTATTTTGATAAGATGACCTCAGGTGAATTTTTCTGGGGAGTAGAGTCCAAGCTTCACTGTAGGTGTTAGAAAAATGGAACCTGAAGTCACCATTTCTGTTTAGTGCTGGTTTGTCATGTTTGACTTACAGGATTTCTTTCACTTTTCTCTAAAGTTACCATTATTGCTGGTCTAAAGTGTGGACTTACTGTCTAAATAGTGTGTGGAGGCAATCAGATGTAAATGACTGTTGAGCCATTTAATAAGCGTAGCTAAGCTAAGCTCATAAGAAAAGCTACACCAAGTAGCTAGGATTTAGTTATCGTTCTATGTTTTGGTGTTGTTATGGGTTTGTTGGCCTGAACATGTTTTGGTGCACAGGAGTGCTGAGGCTGTTTTGGATACTTAATCCTTGAGATGATGCAGCCTTTGTCCGACAATGATGTTAAGTTTAAAATGTTGTTGGGTTTAAAATGCACCGGGATACTCTTTCACTGGACTCAGTTGTTTTTTTTAAATGTTGGAAGCCTCAAAGATCTGTTCAAAGCGGTCTTTCAACTTCAAACCTAAAACATGTTGACAGTTTCAAAGAAAAAGACCAAAGTTTCCAAACTGACAATGGGAAGAATTTAAATTACACAGATTCTAGCAAAAAGCCACTGATGGTTTGTTATCATCTGGATCCACCAGACAAACATATGGAGCTACTAGTAATAAGAAGAATCACCGATACAAAGAAAATTCATTCTTTAAAGAGACTCCGAGTCCATAAGCTTAACTAAGAAAAACGTTTCCAATGAAAAGGGAAAGATATTTAAGAACCAAGAAAAGTCCAGATGTCCCAGAGAATTCAAACCAATCTATTTACCTTCTTCTTCAGAGCCTCCAGTGATTCGAACTCAAGCCGGGCCAGTTTGATCTGGATGTGTTTGGGAACATCTGGGATAAGGAACGTCAGGATGAACTTGAAAGCCAGCAGTCCATGCTATATAAATACATATATTAAAAAAAAAGTCAAAGAATCAGAATCAAAGAGCAGGTTTAAGCACATCAGAGTACATCATCTTCAATGTTTATTTAAATCTGCTTTTGTCAACATGAAGTAATGGAAGCTTAGTTTGAAAGGAATGACAACACAGCAAAATTAGGTTTTTATTTTTTATTGAGTGGTTCCTCTGCTGGAAATCAGAAAAAGACAGACTGACTGACTGACAGACAGACAGAACCTCCATCAACTTTACCAGGACAAAGATCCTGCTGAGGTCAGAGAGGTTTTAGCCAGACTGATCTGATCATCATAACCAGCTTCCCTCGTCTGCTGGAAGAGTCGTGGTCAAACGTTTACCTGCTCTGGTCATGATTATGAATCCTATTAAAATATGTGTGTGACCCAGGATGAGAAGCACAAGTTTCTCTATTTCATACAGGATCAAAATGATACATTATTTGCATTATAAATCACTGGCTAGCTAAGCTCTGCTAAGAAATGTTAAGCTATGAAAAGAAAATATAAGCTAAGCTAACAAATGCTAAGTTAAGCTAACATAAGAAAAGCTAACATACACCAAGAAAAGACATGCTAAGATAAGGTAAGCTAAAAAAAGGTAAGCCAAGCTAAGAAAAGAAAAGCATAGCTAAGCTAAGCTCATGAGAAAAATTAAGGTGAGAAAAGCTAAGCTAAGCTAAATTAAGCTAAGCTAAGTAGAAGTTATGGGGAATAGTTTGCTGCAGAAGTGAAGCACATGTAAAAAAAAATGTATTCTTTAAAGAGACTCCGAGTCCATAATCTTAAGAAAGAAAAGTGTTTTGGATGAAAAGGGAAACATTTAAGAACCAATTAAGTTTTGAGAGGCTGGATTCCTCAGTGTGTCCAATTTGGTGCACAATGTAACAGCGCCACCACAGAGGGGTTCTGCTGATGTACAAAGCAGAGTGTGTACTGGACTCTGGATTTGGTGTTGAGGGTGTTTCAAAGTTTCCAATGTCCATCCCAGATCAGATTGCAGCGGTAACAGGCCTCTGTGAGAAACCCAGACATGACTCTCGTTCTGGGTCTCCTACCAGTGGGACATGAAAGCCTCCACAGGGAAGAACCAAGGAGCCATCCTGACTCCTTCTGATGCAGAGAAGCAGTGGTTCCACTCCAACTGCCCCCTGTGTGACAGAAAGTTTCACCCCATCCCTGAAGCTAAGCCCAGCCATCCAACAGAGGAAGCTCATTTCAGCTGTCTGTGTGTGGAATGTCATTCTTTCAGTCATGGTCCGTATCTCATGATCACAAGTGACCAGTAAAGTGACCAGTAAATCAAGGACTTTCTTTTTTTCTTTACAACAGAGCAGAGCAGCACCTGCAATCCAATCTGTCTTTCCATATAGAGGAAGAGCCTGCTGAGTTCAGGAGAAGGTAATAAAATAAAGCACCACTGGGTAGAGTCTGTTTTGGCTTTATTCAGGCTGGCATATCATCAGGAAGTATCTCCAACGCTGCCAGAGCCAATGAGGAGATGCTGATAAGATGAAGGAAGACTAGCAACCCTACACCAGAGTTAGTGTGTGCTGTTTTAACAAGCTTCCTGGTGCCACAAAGTCTGATAGACCTCCAACAGAAAGTAAATGTTTCACTTTGTGCAGCTTATTCGCTTCGCATTAAACATCATAAACTGAGTGTCTCCAAGGAAACCACTTTTTACTGACATTAGGCTTCTATTTCTAATGCTGGTTGTGTTTGTGTACAAAATGGAAAACTAATCATTCTTAGCCAAATATGAAATTCAGTCCATGTGCACAATAACTTTGACTCATAACAGTGGTGTACAGAGTGAATGCTTTATCACCGATCTGAAAGAGAATGACGTTAGCACACCTCAGAGCAGCAGTGACAGAGCAGACAGTCCAGTTTGATCACTTCCATTATGTCAGGCAAAACACACTTTATGGTTTGTGCCTGAACATCCTCAGGGTTCAGAGTAACCTTGAGCTGCTGAACCATTAGATGTATAAATTAGCTTCTAACAACATGAGCAATCAGCTAAGAGCCAGAGTGTTTATTGTGTATATTCAATCAATGTGACAACTCGATAAGACCAGAGATCTCAGTTTGTTGAGTAGGGAAAGTGCTGCACTGTGCTGACTGAATCAAACAGCAGCCTACGTGATGCTTGTTGTTTTCCTTAGCAGTGTTGTCTCAGTATTTAAAGCCACAGTTATCAATTAAAGAATAATAGTAGTGTGATGTGTTCAGGTTTTATCCAGGCACCAAATCTGAATCTGCCCTCTGCAGCTACTGTAACTTGCATCAGTCCTGACATGTATTGGTGTGTGTGTGTGTGTGTGTGTGTGTGTGTGTGGGGGTGTACGGGCATGGGTGTGTGTGTGTGTGTGTGTGGCCTAAGGTTAGGGCAAATGTCTGGGTTAGGCATAAATGCAGTTATAATTGGAAGTCAACTCAAAGTCCTAATATGGGTTTAAATACAAACTTTTGTGTGTGTGTGTGTGTGTGAGAGAGAGACTATCTGGGAGGAAGCACACCCCATGACTTCATCTGTGTACCATGTCAGATTATTCACATATTTTGCGAGTCAACACTGAAAAGATTCAGTTCTTCACACAGTGGAGTATGCGTGGAAGTGTTTTTCTTCTTCTCTTCTCCGTAACTGTAGCTGTGACGCTAGCCCTGTTTTGTCATTACTTCATTACATTTGTCAGCTTATTACTTCCTTTGGTCTCCCAACAACCAGCACAATCAAACTTAGGCACAATTTGTAGGTGAGTGAATGTTTTCCTGGAGGTGGGAGCCGTACCATGACGACGCTGCAGACATTTGATGGATGTGCAGGACATACGTTAAGTAATCCGTCCTCAGGTTTTTAATACGACCTTACCAGGAGTTCTTGTTCTAAACACACAGACTGAGATGTTTGAATGGAAATTATCCTGCAGATGGCAAAGAACCTGGCCAGGATAAAGGGAGCTAACTGCTGTTAGCCTTTGTGAGTTAACATGTAGAAACAACTCTGAAATCAGACTTTTCTGATTGCCTAGACTGTCCTAGCTTCATGTGAATAAATAATCACTTATCAGAGAAAAATCTTGTGAATATTAAATGAAATTTTAGGAAGCTCTTAAGCCAGAGCTTGAACATTTGTGTAAAATAATTGAATAGATAAATCCAGGTGGTTTTCTATCCTGAGCAGTTATAAGCAGTTTCACTTCAGAAGATTCTGGCAGACGTTACAGTGCTATATCCACTGCCCTCAACACAGTACGTTACCATGGCACCCACCCATGTTAGTGAGAAAATTAACATTTCAATCTTATTCAAACTAATACGGTATAAACAATGTAGCATTTACTGTCAACCTGACGGAATGTATTTCTGCAGGGTGCGCAGTTTGGCTCAGGTTACAACTCCAGATTTTAATATCTTACTAAAAGTATGAATAAAAAGGATCAAATATGTTTATCTTAAACCTTATTTATGTTTCTATTCTCAAAGAGGGTTTCTGCAAGGACTCTAACTGGCAGAGCGCTTTCCAAAGTGGAAACTAATATTATCTGGAGGCTTTAAGTAAACAAACCAATAATGAGGTATAATTAATATTTTCATGTTTCACATGGTCCGCCAACACACAGCGTTTGAATGCCAGAACCTTCTGGGCACTGAATGAAAGAAAATGAAGATCCACCAGCCTGTCTTGGCCTGATGTGGAGCACCATGATGATGATGATGATGATGATGATGGTTCAGAATGACACAGTGGTTTGGTAAAACAAAAAGAATGAGATGAAACATGATAAAGAGGTAGCAGAATATTAACGCATACAGAATATTTTGTTTTCTGTAGAGCTTCAGATGTTTAAGATCATCAAACTGATGTTAATATCAGACAAAGATAAATACAAAAAAATCAGTCTCCAAAATATAAGCTAACCTAGGTGAACGGTAACTAACCCCTAAAACTACAACGTTTCTTGATAATTAAAGACGGTGGAATCTGTTGAGTTTTTGGTAAGCCTGAGGTTAGATGTAAAAGGTTATGGTTCAGTTTTTAGGGTCTTTAGATTTTGGCAAAATCTGGAAAAATATAAAGTTATCATTAAACTGCATGCACTAAACTACAGATCAGGTCAACCAATACTAAAAAAAGTCAGAATTAACCAACCCAGACCAGTGATTTTTATTCCCCTCTTGATGCTGTTTGGTCCAGATGAAAACAGCTGGTTGCTGGTTGCTGAAGCTGCACACTCTGCTCAGAGGGTTTGCTCTGTAAGCCGATCTGCTCTGAAATGAGACAGCTCTGTGACTCTAAAAGAAAGTCTTTGACTCTGAGACAGCCCGGCCTGTTGCCTAGTTACTGCTCAGTGATGCGAGGAAGCTCCATACAATAATTACCCAGGTATCACAGCACCGCCGCCAGAAAGCTACAAGGCGCCCAGCAACCGGGAAACCCAACTATTCTGAGTGTGTAAAAACACACACCCAGCTGGTCTTCATACGTATGAATCTGCCCCTTTGCTCTGTTCTAATAAATGTGCATGATGATGATATTGATGAAGTGAAAATATGTTCAAATTGTCAGTAAGCACACTCAGGAGCTGATTCTTCCTCTGTCACAAACACACAGGATGGCTCTGATTGGTGCATTACTGGTTGGCCGCATGCTGGGAGCTGTCCTGGTTCTGTCTGGGCTCAGCAGAGCAGCATCCCACCTGCAGCCAGAACCCCGGGACAGCGTTCAGTCCACAACCATAAAAAGTCATGTTCCCATGGCTCCAGGCCAGAGGACGCTTCAGACAGAGGAGAGGCAGCATGCTGTCAGAGTCCAACTAACCGGCTCCTGGAGCAGTTCAGACCTGAGGAAAAGTATTTACCCCCCTACAGAGTTCTTCTGCTTTACACTTAGATGTTTCACATCGTCAAGCTAATTTTATAATCCAACAAAGATAACCTGAGTAAAAACTAGTTCAGTTTTTAAATTAAGGGGACTAAGTTATACAAAGCAACCTTCACCAGTCACACACAGGTCTGATTACTGTCAGACCTGTGTTTTAAAACCATAAAATGACTTAGGACCAGTGTGACAAAATGAAACAAAATGAAAGGAAGAAAGTCTCTGATACCAGTCAGTCTGGACTCTGGAAAGAGTTACAAAGTCATTTCTAAAGGACTGAGATTCCAGGGAACCTCAGTGAGAATCAATATCCACAGATGGAGAAAGCAGGATATCTATAAGTTACAGTGAGTCAAATCTAAGACTTTTTAAATGTCATCTTGAATTAAATTTAAGATAAAAAAACATATAAATATAGGGAATGGTTGGTGATCCTGCTGTTGTCGCAATCAAGCGTCACATAAGTTGTGAAATTTCTGGGTTTTTCATGCTGCATAAGGCTCTCTACATCCTGTAGCCTAGTTTAAAAGCTTGTTTGCCCAGAAAGCACCGAATTTCCAATCCACAACCCATTCTGTTGTAAGGGAGAAGTGAGCCAGTGGACAAAACGAGCACCATCCAGTCTGTTGGCGATAAATGTGTGTGCCCCCATGATGGACTCAAAAAAACCTAGCTAGCCAGCAAATGTATATTAACAGCTAACAGGTTACCACCTCGTGTTGCAGAACAAAGTGAAAATCTAATTTTGCCTGACAGAAAACTACATATATTTGAGAATATACGAGACTTATACACAACAAAATTTAAGACCTGTAAATAGCGCACATAAGGCCTTCAGCAGTCCTCATATGTGGAACAGTTTATATCAGCAGTAAAGACAGAGTTTTTAATTCCCAGGTGAAACAATGGTAAAAACAAAAACAAATGTGAACACTAATGAATAACAACATACTGTGCTGTGGAGAATTAACTTTCTCTAATATGCAATTTCATGGTTTTCTTGCTTGTAGTCGCAGACATTTAATTCAGTGACTTTTAATAAAGGTCCAACCAAAGACTAGGTTTGCAAATTAGCTTATGGTTAGAAAACGTAAGTAGAAAAACAAGGTCGCTCTGTTTTTAACATGTAACATTGTTTTAATGTGTTGACCTTAATTAAGTAAATTTGAATTGAATTGAAGGCTAAATCCTATTTTTTATGATTTTAAAACATTATATTACATACAGCCAACACACTCCCACAGAACCTCCTCTCATCTGAGCCAACTTGGACTGTGGCTCCATCTAGTGAGGGAAACTCCATCGGCTCAAGGTATTGCTGCTGGATATCCACAGGTACACAGTGAGGCGTGTCCTGCTTCTGTTGGTATGGTGTGGGATTTTCAGAATAATTGGGGGCTTTTAATTATTCCTTTGAACAATTCAATTCCTAGGATGGCCTCATTATACAACACAGCACTGCATTACTCCCTAAAAATGGACCAAGTTCACCAGTTTGGATTCATTGTGAATGTCTTTCTATCCATTCACTCAAACCATCGGGTTCAGTTCATGTTTTCTGTGTAGTTTCAGTATTTAAGCTGCACAAAGAAATAAGAGCAGCTCATCATCAAGGTGTACAAAACCTTCCTCATTGCATGTCAGTGACTTATTCGGTGCTTCATGCATCCTCTGTTAGGACAAGCTTCTCTTTGTTCTCAACTAAGTCACACTAAAACAATTACGATGTTAGTGATGTTCCAGAACACAGCCCTGGAGCTGGCATGAGTCGTGTGGATTTACCTCGATGGCCACCGTCCACAGGATGAGCTGGGTCTCAGACTCAGGGAAGTATGCTTTGACTTGTGGAGACATGCCAATGAGCGCACAGTTGGTCACAACAGCAATCACACTCATGGTCTCAAAGGCGAGCTGCAGAGTCAGAGGCACACAGGGATCAGCCTCATCACATCGGGTCAGACGGGCTGATTGTTTAAGGACAACAGGTCTGAGACTGGAGCTAAGAAGATGCACTGGGTTTTATGAAGCCATTCAGAATCTACATCAACTGGACCTGAAGTAAAGTCAGAACGTTTTAAAGGGGGAATAAGGGATTATGGAAAATGTTTGTTTTTTTTTACTTTACATCATGTTATAATGTTTACATCTCTTTGAGGAACCTGAGCATGATCATACTAAAAAGTGAAACAGATTTATTTACTATAAGTGATTTGACTTTAGTTTTCTTAGATCTTATTGTTTATAATTATTAAAAGGAATTAATAAATATGAGCAAACTGAATTCTAGGGTCTACAAAAATCCATCTAATACACCTCAGATTCCAACCAACAACCTAAAACATTCTCTTTAAATGAAGTTAGATGGCCAACATGAGAGCAGTTCTCCTCTGTCTTCTAAACCTTTGCTGTTCCCTCAGTTTATGAATAAACACCATGTTCCTTTGTGCAGATAGAGCTGACCGATACCAACCTGCCAGACTCCGATGTTTGAAGCCGGGTCAGCAAAGGGTCTTTTGAACACATGACACATTTTGAAGGCGTCGGAGTAAACCTCTGTGACGTTGTTCAACACCACCAGGACGGCAGCCAGCGGGTAGACGCAGGAGAACAGGCTGACGTAGCCGAAGAGCAGAAAGAGCTCCAGGTAGTCGTCAAATGTTCCCTGAGAGAAGTAGACCTCAGAGATCAGATTCTGCTGGAATGATTGCTGTAGCTTTCATCGGAAGACGTGAGCTCACCAAGTACGTGCTCATATCGGCCTCCAGACGGACCTGATCCGCCAGAGGGAGCTCTTTGTCCCCAGGAGTTCTTCTCTTCTGAACTTTGCGAATCATCTTCTTGTTGCGTCTCCTCTGCAGCCAGTAAGGCAAGAAGGCCTCCATGAACTGATTCAAGATCTGACTGGTGATCAGTAAGGTGGCCAGACTCTAACAGCAGGAGAGGAGGAAAAGATGTGAGATGGTTCTAAACACGGGTGTACACGGAGAATCAAATAAACCGGAAAGGAGGGAACACACCTGACTGAGCAGCACCATGTCCTGCATTACAAACGCGATGTAGAACAGCGAGGCGAAACAGTTGAAGAAGTTAAACTAAATGACAAGATGAGGAGACTAGATCAATCAGAGCCTGAATGTGGGAGCAGAAAAGAGCAGAACTAGTTTCTAGCCTCATCACAGCTAGAAACGAGTGACGAGGCTTTAAATCTGAGTGTAGTGATGAACTCTGACCTGAACCTTTAGAGACACATAAAGACAGCTTGAAGAACATTTCCCAGATTAAAGGACTAATGTCATGGAGAAGCAGCATTCAGCTTCTATGCACCACAAATCTAGAACAAACTTCCAGAAAATGTCAAAACAGCTGAAACACTGAGTTCCTTTAAATCCCGGCCCATTTGTTTACAGCTCCCTTTGATTCATAACAACTGGCATATTGATCAATATTTTTTATGTAAATTTTGCTTGATCATTTTGATGACAGCATCATTTGACAAAATGTAATGTTTACTGCTTGTTTCATAATTGATGACTGGGTGATGTTTTTATGATGTAAAGCATTTTGAGCTGCTGAAATACACCATACAAATAATCTTTACTTGAATAAATACCTTGATTGATTGCTTCTGCTTTTGTGGCACTTAAAGATTCCAGATCACCAAATTAATTTTAATTTCATATAAACAGAAAGAAAAAAATGTCTCAGATGACAATTTTATTTATTAAGGGTGTTAATTCTATCCAAACCAACCTGACCCTGTGTGAAAATAATAACCCCATAAACCTGCAGACTGATTGCTGTTAGTAGTCACACAGCACACAGTCATTCATACTCACAACAAGAACTTTAAGGACCAAGTGGTTCTGATATGAAGACTCCAGGCGGTGATTTTCTAAACACATATCAACAAAAACATTCAGTGTGTCAGCATTAAACCATTTTATATATAAAAAAATAACAGTTCAGAATTGCTCAGTGGTTCATGTAAATACAAATCTGAACACTTTCTATTTTGGTCCCATAAATAAATTCCAGAGATGCAACTGCCCTCATAAGTGCGCTAACCGGTATAATCAAGAAAGTGTAATTTAATCTCCGAACTGTTTAACTGCCATAGGCTGGAAAAAAAATTCAGGAGCAGTATCAGGTTTAAACAAGAAAACTTTCCCAGTTTAAGGAGATTTTTAAAAAAACTTGTAATATGATTTATGTATCATTAACACCAAAATATCTTCTTGTCTAAATAAGAAAGGTTGCAACAGTAAAAGAGCGTCGCTTCTAGGGATTTTTAGATGTCGTCTAGAGGAAACGGGGTGAGAAGGAGAGTCATAGCAAACTGCTTTAATGGCTTTTTAAAAAGTCGTAATTTGTCAGAGAAGAGCTTTTTTATATCTTGTTAAACAAGACACATTCTCATTTTAACTAGTTTTGCATCTCGTTAAAATAAGAATGTTTATTTATTTTTTTTATTTGACTGTTTTTTTTTCTTTCATTTTTTGTTTTTTTATTGGGATATAAAACAGATCAAATACAGGCGTGGAGATGAAGTGAAACCAAACAACATAAAATGTGCAATAAAAGCAAAGAGTTCAGTGTACTCCTTCAGGTATTTGGAGCACAGAGTGTGTTTTTGTTGATATGGTAGAAGAAGAAAGAAACAATAAAATAATAAAAATTATTTTATATAGCATTATATAATAATTTGGTAAGACTTTATTTGAAGGGTTGTGAATAAGACTGTCATAAACATGACATAACACCTGTCTTTAAAAATTATGTAGCTTTATATTATTAAAGCTAAAGTTTAATCAGTAATACTTTTATAACAAATTGAGGTCAGATCATGATTTCTTGGTTAATGTCAAGTTGTCATAACGAAGACATTTTGAATGATATCAACTTTGTATTAAAAGTGTCATGATTAACCGAATGACACTTTATGACAACAGTCATAAATATTCATGAAGACTTACTCATGTTCATAACAGGTGTTATGTCATGTTTATGACAGTGTCATAACTGTCTTATTCACAACCTGTCAAATAAAGTGTTACCAATAATTTTCATTTTAATTTGAAACTTTCTCATTATGACGAGATACCACTCCTGAATTTATTTCCAAACGCTGGCAGTGAAATGCTTCCATACAGAATAAATTACTGATCAGTTGTGTTTGTGTAGATTTAGAGTGTTTAGAGCTTCTCACCCCATTCTGTGAGGAACTCAGCAGCGTATCTATAAACGAGGTTCATGGCCTCTATCACCACTGCGTAGATAATACTGGGGATGTAAAGGAGCACTCCTGTCCAGAACGAAGGGTCCTGGTCATGGACGGACAGCGCCCAGCCTTCCATCTGGAAGTAGATCATCATGACGTATAGAGACAGGTAGAGGCAGAGCAGGACGAAGGGCAGCGACACCAGGTAGATCCTCAGCTGGCGCTTGGCGTTGGGGTACAGAGGCTCCTCCCGATCCGTCACGGGGTTGTACCCGAGGACGCCGTGGAACCCAGGTCGAGGTTCTTCGAAGGCCTTCTTCCTGCATAGCGTGCCCCAGTGGTAGGCCAGGGTGGCACTGGATCGCTTCCACAGCTGGAGGACGAGGAGGAGGAGAGAGGGTCTGATAAACCTGCTAGCTGTTATCAACATGCTTCTATGGTTCTGGACAAATAATACTATGTGTCACCTGTCAGTTTTACACAAACTAGCTGCCAAATTATTCTCTCCTAAATGAACAATCAGCTGCTCTCAGGAACTTACAAAGTTTCCAGAATGTCCCTCAGAATCTTCTGATCCATTCTAATCTCTCTGATAACTATGGCTTTAGCAAAAGGCTTCACATACAGAAGAGTCAGAGAAACCCAGCAAGGACTTGCTGAACTCTAAAGTTAGTCTGGTTCACTGCAACTGATGGAAAGTGTGAACCCAAGAAAACTGACTGCTAAAGCTCAAACAAGAGTTATTAGTTTGAAGGTGTGAGCAGTTACACAAATCCCACACCGCCCCGCCCCAAATACATGTTTGTTTCCTAGCTGAGATGCACAGGATAAAGTATCTCATTAAATGTGGAAAAAGTTTCTAAATATTTTATCATGGTTTCATATTTCACACCCACAAAATAGGAAGACTTTAAAAGAGGTTCAGTATTAATAAAACCTTCTAACAAGTTCGAAGCTTTTACATTTAAGGAGCGAATGAAGGTTTACACTAAAGCAGGTTTTTCTGCAGACTTCACCAACTCAAAATCAAGACTTCTTAAGACCATTATAAATGGAATTTAAGATTTATACCTCCACAGAAATGTACGAACATCATCCAGCCAACTGGAAATAAATTTGCACTTACCCATGATAGATGCAAAAAAGGTAGCCAACTAGCTAACTAACTAGGGTATGTTAGAGACACAGTCACAAACACACATTTGTGCACCAATACGCAGACTGGTAGGAATGTTTGGGATTAAGTGCCTTGCCCAGGGGCACATTGACATGTGAGTTAAAACTTAACCTACAACAATTTAACCTGATTGCAAACGATTGCACTACCTATGAGCTACAGCCATCCTGTCCTAATAATAGTTTTCCTAAACTCAAATCTAACATGTTCTGTATGTTAGGCTGGGAGACAACAGGCTTCTTCTGACATTAATGACCTTGAACATTTAGCTATAACTAACATGGAGCTCCTGTTTCTCTTATTTCACACACTGATCTGAGGTAGATTTGTTGACTGTTTGCTGTCTTGTCCTCCTTATGGACATAACCTCTCAGTGTTTCACAGTGAATTTCATCTGTTCTACCTGATAAGTCCTCCCAGATTGATGGGAAGCAATGATTGCTCCTGAGGGATCATTGCTGCCGTCTTTCCTCTCTGTCATTGTGTTGACACAGACAAAACTGCTTACTTCTGTATGTTTTTGGCTATATAAAAACTAATGTGTTTATGTTAATCAACAAATATTTTGATCTTCTTGAAGACCTTAACTACGGTACAGAGCTGGAATGGATTTGTTCATTAGTCAGTAAAATCAGTTTTCATACCTCCAGAATAATTGTGCACCAGACCACGTTGAAAACAGCAAAGGCTACATATTTATCATAATCCTCCCAGTCAAACATGTAGTAAGGCACTCCTAACAGAGCCATAGGCACCAGGGCAAAGGTGAAGTACTCCAGGAAGCCAAAGTACAGGGCCTGGCCCTCACCATAGTAGTGTCTGATTTTATCTGGAAAGAGAAAGAGCAAAGTAAAGACCGGAGCAGGAGTACTGACAGTGTTTCAGTAAGAAAAATGACACATTAAAACATTAATATTACATGGCAGAGGAAAATGGAATCATCACATTACATCACAGTCTCTGGATATCTACTAGCTTCACAATAATGCTCAGACATTTACTGATGCATCAATCAATCTGATAGTGACTGAAATCAGCCAATGTTCCTCTGATGGTGATCAGCACTTTCTCTGTTCGTAATAAGCATTAAACTGACAGCTTACACTTCATTCAGTCTATGAACACATTCACAAATGGCAGGTTCTGCAATTAATAAACGCAGGTGAAGAGTCTGCCTACAGGAACGAGGTGGAGCGACTGACAACATGGTGCACAGACAACAACCTGATCCTAAACACAGCCACGACCAAGGAGATCACAGTGGATTTTAGGAGAAGGAAAAGAGACACTGATCCACTAAACATCTGTGGAGAGCCTGAGGAGAGGGTGTCAAACTTCTGTTTCCTGGGAGTTCACATCATGGATAACCTGGCCTGAGATGTAAACACAGCAGAACTGGCAACGAAGGCCCAGCAGAGACTCTATTTCCTGAGAGTCCTCAGGAGGAACAATATTTCTCAAAAACTGCTGGTGTCCTTCTATTGATGCTCTATTGAAACCATCATCTGCTATTGTGTCTGTGTGCGGTTCCCCAGCTGCACAGTAGCACAGAGGAAGACTCTCCAGAGAATCGTAAAATCTGCTCAGAAGACCGTTGGCTGCTCTCTGTTCTCTCGAAGATCTCCACAGGTCCCGCTGCCTCAGGAAAGCCAAGAACGTTTTAAAAGACTCCTCACACCCCGGTCACAATTTGTCCCAACTGCTGAAATCTGGCTACAGATACAGGAGCATTAAAACAAAGACAAACGGACTGAAGAACATTTTATACCTGGTAGCCATAAGGGCATTAAATACCCTGTAGTACTATTTTCACCAATTTTGTTATAATTCATGTAACTTATTGGATGGTTCTATAATGACAATAAAGATTGTTATTGTTATTGTTAAACCCAAACAGCCAGATGTTTTAATGCACAAATAGGGAACATTACTTTGCTTCCACTTGGATTTAAAACTACTTTCCTATCAAGAAAGCACATGTCACTTTGGATGAAAACAATGATAACCCTCATAAATCAGGGTTTAGATGTGTCAAAGACCAGAGGAAGAAAAACATCAGTAAACGTCAGTTGACACATTTCTAGAGACAGTCCCCGGTTTGTGGTGGAAGATGGCTGTTCACACTGAGCCTGGTTCTGGTTGTGCTGCAGGGATTTTCCTGTTGAAGGGGAGTTTTCCTCTCCACTGTCGCTGCATGCATGCTCGGTATGAGGGATTACTATAAAGTCAATGAGTCGATGCAAACTGTTGGGTTACATTAAGAACATTTTTAACTAGTTCAAATAACAAACTGAACTTGACTGCGGTGTTTGATAACTAGGATCAACGTACGGAATCAACTTGGAATCTGTGTGATTGGTTGTAAATGACTGAATATTTTTGCATCTAAAACGGATGTTTTGGTGTAGTTACTTTTTTGTACAGTGACTTAAGATGGTTGGCCGGACATTGGTGCAGTCAGTTGGACAATTGCCTTATAGCAAGAAGGTTCTGGATTATTTAATTTTCCTTTGGGATCAATAAAGTATTTTTGAACTGAATTTGAAATCCCAGTCTGGGGCCTCTCTGCATGTATGCATGGATTCTCCCCAGGCACTAGGTTAGGTTAAGTCATCTCTCCATTTTGTCCTTAGCTGTATGTGCGTGGGTGGATGGACTCCAGATGACCTGTGTTGTGCCAATATATGTGCTATAGAAATGAACTTAACTGAACTGAACATGATGAAATCAGCTTTACGTACCTAGAGGCTGAAGGGACAGCTTGATTTTTTTATACCAAGAAAAGGAGAGTCTCTTCAGTTCTTCTTTATGGTGTAGCGGAAACATCTGGATCAGGATTCCTTTGGACAGCAATCTGCGTACTGAGATTTTAAAATAAAATAAAAAAAGTGTTTCGATTCCTTTTTTTTTGTCATCAATTTACAGAACTCTGTCTCTGATCTACTGTAAATATATCAAGAAGATCCAGACAAGAATTCTAGTGAAGATGAATATGTTCAAGTGGTAATAAAGACAAATAGTCCTGCTTTTCTCTCCCTCATGACTAAACAAAGATGGAGCTTAAACTCAACAGCTCAATTCATTGCCCAAACCACTAATTGCTGTTGTGCTCAAATAATGAGTCATTTATAGAAAATGATGACATTCTGCTAATGGTCTATTCGTCAAACAGACTGCTTTAGTATCTTCCTCTGAGGTTATTACAGCATGTTTGCATATTCATTGTTTTCATCACGCCAAAACAGGGCAACTGTTTATCTGCCGTCATGATTGTTTCTTAGTTAAAAAGGCCTGGATGTTGGTTAATATGAGCTTCAGTTTAGTAGATTAACAAACAGGCCATTTTTTTTAATAACCCTCCTTTCTGCTTTAGCATCATAATTATGCTCAAACAGACGTTGAGCATAACTGACAGTTTAAATTGTCAAAGACAGCCGCTAAGTTTTGTTTAAACTTAGTGACTGTTTAAACAAAATAGGAAGGTTAAATGTTCAACTTCAGGTGAAATTAATTTTACTGATAAACTAAGGCTAGTGTAGTTTCTGACATGCAGTGAGACTGACCAATTTATGCACTTAAAGTCATTTAAAAAGACTGAAAATCTCCTAAAGTAGACAAATCCTACAGTTAGATGAGAAAACTCTTGGAAATCCAAGAGAGCAATATAAATGTCTGGTGTTCGAGTGAAACACTGAAACAGAAACAGAAGCTGAAGCGACGCAGTCAGACACTCACTGATAGATTTCCCTGGATAAAGCTTGGCGTGGCTGTATCCGGGTACGTGAGTCTCATCTTTGGCTCTCAGTGTCTCCAGCTCATGTTTGATGATGTACTGACACTCAGCCATGCTCAGGAAGCCGTCTCCGTCCCCTGGAAGTAAAAACAATATCACAGATGGTTTCCTTTGTGTGGACCAGAGTTTTCTGCAGCAGCTTGTGACGGGTGAGTGGGGACGCGTTTCTCAGTAGAGGTTACAGAAAAGATGAAACTGGAGAGAAGGGTTATCTTCCACAACCCTAAACACAGAGCCAGAGCTACTACGGATTTTGTTACACCGAAGCATTTGTTACAATGGCCTACTCAAAGTTCAAACTTAAATGCACTGAGAATCTGTAAGGATAGAAAGCTGCTGCACAGATGCTTTCTATCTACTCTAACTTAGTGATTTTTGAGCAGTTTTACAAACATTGGCAGTAGTACCAGTCTGCAGATGGTAGAGACAGACTCCAAAAGTCCTTCAGCCAATTAAAGATCATTTTCTTTACACTTCAGTATAATGCACTACAATTAAAACTATATGTTTTTAGAGGACTCTTGTGATCATCTGAATTTGTCCTACTGAAACAGAGTATCTGATAAACTTTGAGGTGTCTGACTGCGTCTGTCATAATGCTGCTGTAACTGTGGCAACAGGAGAGCTGCTTGTTTGAAACATGACAACTAGGGTGAGACTTTAACGCTTTTATCTCAATTAATTAATTTGATTGACTTTACGGAGTTAAACATTTTTAACAAAGTTTAATCACATTATCTGATTTTATTTTTTTTACATACAAAAGTCCTGAACTGGAACTTTCATACTTGTGTGTTTCTGGTACATCTGTAAATCTGACACACAAGCATCATCCACAAACAGCAGTGATGGACGAGGAAGCCGCTTCTCTTGGCACTGTAGGGGTTAACTTCTGCTTCAAAAAACGACCTGATTGGACGCCGGAAAGGACTAGTGTTGTGTTCAAGTTGAGCTAAAAGAAGTTAGCTTTTCAGTGAAGCTATTCACGATAAAAATAGCATCTCAATGCTAAATGCAGATGTCCCCAATAATGTCAGCACCCACACTCATCCCCTTCTAAAGAAGGGTTTTTTCCAAAATGTTACATGAATTACAGCTTATGTCTTTGTTGTTAAGCTTATGTCTCTATTCATTCAATAATTCACAAGCAAATTTTTGAATGGAAACGTTGCTTATTTTTTGTACTTTAAAGACCTTGAAAGTCTTTAAAATTGTGCTTGTTGACGCAGGTGAAGCCTCTCATGGAGCCGTCGCTGTACTCCTTGAAGAGGCCCACATCCTCAGCTCCGGACAGCAGCCTCTCCCAGGATGCCCCCACCAGAAACAGGTTGATGTTGTCCTTCTGCTCAGCGCTGACTCCAGGGCCCAGCTGCTCCACCAGTAACCCAGCACCTGAGTGGGAGACAGAACGTTAGCGACGATGTGGAATCTAATGGAGAGCAACTGCTACCTGACTGTCACACCTCCAGCCTGCTGTGGGGCTCTGATCCTGCTCAGCAGCCAGGCGATGGCCTCCTCCTTGGTGTCAGACATAAACTCCAGCACCGCTAGAGGGTTAAAGGAGGGGGAGCCGCTGTCACCTGACTGCTGCATTGTCCCATCGGCTGGAGCTCCTGCAGCAGAAATGGCAATGAGACTAGTTATTTCAAAAAGCATCGCACTGAACTGGGATGAATCAAGAGTTTGAAATTAAGGATCTTTTCACAGATGATAGTCCGGTAGCCTCGGTTCAACTGAGGACCAAAACTCCAACTTTCATTCCATTTTCAGCTGCTGCGGTCAAACAAAACAAAACCTTTGAAAAACCTGTTCACCTCCTCACCCATGGGCCACTGTACCAAGAACCACTGAGGGAAACTACACAAAATCCTCTTAATAAGACATTAGGAACAACTTTCTAAACAAAAATGGCGTGGCATCAGATTTTAGCGGTTGGAAGATTTCTTTTTTGTCTTTAGTAAAAGACCACAAGGCATTTTTTCTGCTAGTGCTAGGCTCGCAAGTTTGTTTTGGTTGCATTTACCCAGAACGCCTTGCGCTGTAGTCTGCTTCCTGCTTTTGGAGCGGTTTTCGGTTTGCTTGGCGTTCACATATGCATTCAAAGCGCACCAGAGTTCACATTTTGGTCCAAGTCAGAGTTGGATTACATATTCACACCTCCATAAATAAACCGGATTTCCTAAGCAACCAAACCAGAGTTCGACTAAAGCAGGCTGACAGAGCTTTTGTGAAACAGAACCACAGCAGCTGAAAATGGAACAAATATTGCAATTTTGTTCCCCAATCGAGTTTACCGGACTATCGGGTGTGAATGAACATTCCTCAATTGTAGCAGACCACGACAGGACAAGGAGGCGCTATAAACAAATGTAAATGTACGTAAAAGACAAGCTACAACACCCTGAAATGTAAAAGAAAGAAAAAATCTTTTGCTTGCCCAGATCAGTTGCTGCTGGAAGTTAATCCAGGGAAGTCAAAGGAAAATGTTCAGAGAATCTCTATGACATTCCTACTTAAGGTGTGTCAGGTGGACACTGTTCATGGAGACCTTTCAGGAATAAAGTGATCTTTTAATCTCTGGAGGAACTTCTACATGTTATTCCAGATATGTAGTGCTGAACACGCTTCATTCAGCAGAAACTGAAAGGAAAGAGTCCAGCAGAGCAGACTGACCCTGACAGAAGCAGACAGGCAGACATACAGTTGGAGGGCGGAGCCTCTTCACAGCAGGATATTAATAGCTGTGGCTCTACACGCTGTTTTAGTCCTACCTCAGCTTCTCTGTAAACACATGGACCTTACTGTGTAGTAGATCTTAGAGCCGGAGTCCAGCTGACCTGTGAAAAACCTGGTCAGGAAGACAAGGAGCTGTGTGTGTATATATACGCTGTGTGGATTTCAAGTGTTGGACACTCAGCCCACAACCTGGTGTGTGACTATCAGATTAGATCAGCTGGTGGCTCCCTGAGTTAAAAAAAAAAGATGAAATACAGAAGGTTCCAGTCATTATGCTGCCCCCTGCTGGAATCAGCTAACCACGAAAGTGTTTTTGATGTAGCTGTTGAGCAACTGCTCCATATCCAGAGTCTACTAGTCATCAATGCAGCAGCATGCAGATCGATAACCGACCTGATGCACGTCCTTCCTCCGTCTCCTTCTGCACACTTCCTGTCTGATTACTATTAATGAAGCCAACTAATGCCGGAAAATAAAATATATATTTTTTTAGAAATGTCGCTTCACATTCACTCGCATTTAAAAAAAAAATCACTTAAGTACTCATTGATATTGTCTATTTCTTTCTATTGCGAATAACTTTTGATCCAATCCTTGAGTCTCCACTCAGAGAGGGAAAAGGTTTGGGTTCCTCCTGAAAGTTTTCACACAACTTACAGCTGACCTTAAGAAAATCTGGTCATGAAGCCTAAATATGAAGGTTCAATTCTTTTGACCTCACATCTCTACTTACTCTGTAAAGTCGTGCCTAAAACAAAATTACATATTCTGTGTTCCATTCCTTCTATGTTTGTATTTGTAAACAAAGATCTTTTTAAATGAAGAATATATATAATTTATTTATTTATTTATTTGCATTATAGTAAAACAATTCCTTCCACGTCCTTTGATTGCAGTGATTTCGTATTTTACCAGGGTTGAAAACTGTAAGTGAAGTGAGGATATAAGAAGTCGCTCATTTCAAAAGTAACCATGTGAAGGTAAAGAGCAGGAAAACAGAAACTAACTCCAGCTCTGTGGTACAATGTTTTGCCCGTCTAGATAATTCAGTTAGGTGCCGTTTTTAAAAGCTGTATTTACTGACAACAGAGGAATCTGCAGCTGGAGGCAGGACATGGACGTGGACAGGGACGAGGACGGGTTAATGCTACCGACCTCTCACCGTCACTTCAGTGCTGCTCTATTAAATGAGGCATTGAAAGCGTCACTCATATTCCCAGAACTCCTCTTAATTTGATCAGATGATCCCAATGAAACACTCACCACAGTCCTTATTTCTCCTCGGTAGTTTGCAGGGTTGGAAACATAAATATCCACTTCCGCAAAACTCAGCTGTCGGTTCAGGATGTGTTCCTTTTTCTGCCCAGATGAAAACCCACCACTACGGCTAATTACAATGAGAAGAGGAGGCTGTATTGCCGCCCGGCGGAGTTATCCCGACCGACAAATCTAACGGCCACAGTCTGACTGAAGTACGTCAGTGTCGGTGAGAGTCACGTGACAGCAACTACAGCATGGCGGAGCGGGAGGAGACGGTCAACAGTGGGTAAGTTTCTGCTGTAAGTTCAGAATGTTCTAATTTGATTAACACGTTTTTCCGAACCGCTCTGAAAGGTTCCGTGTGGTTCTGTTTGAAAGTTCTGCTTGTTGCGATAAAATTTAAACAAAAAGTTAAACCTGAAGAGTTCAGGTGAAGAGTTCCAGCTGGAGCCCCCAGGTTCCCCTCTGGCTGTCATTGACCTGTTTATCATGGACCAGAACTCTGAGTCCACCTCTGAAGGTTTACTTCACAGGTTGTCGGCCGCCGGGTCCGGTCCGGTCCGGTCCGGTCCGGTCCATGCAATGCATTTGCCTGTTTTTGTTATTGTTAAAAATATTATAATATATCAGTAATGAATAACTACCCAAAAAAATCTGTTATTTTTTGGTTAAAATACAAAACATGAAATTGAAAAGACAATTTTTTTTTAACGGTGGAAAACAACCACCATCAAACTAAATTTGTATTTAGTTTGATGTTATTTTTGTATTTAAAACCAGGATAAATCGGCTCGTTCCCTTAGATTCTGTCAACATCCACACTACAACTTGTGCGCTCCCTGTATGTTTAACCCCTGACGTCACTGAGCGTCAATAGTAATGGTGTTATCGACAGGCTTAACATTTTTACTTTAAACTCTTATCAGAGCTAATCAGAATTTTAGCAGTGTTCACTTTGCTATATTAGATATGTGGAGGAAAAACTATCCAAAACAACCTGAGGTGGTTTTTTGTCTGTTAGTCTGAAGAGAACAGACTACATGTATGCAGGTGATTCTTATTTTTAGTTTAAACATAAAAAATAATAATAAAAAAAAATAATCCAATGGCCAAAATTGTACATTTTGACTCATCTGAAAAACAATTTGTACGTTGCTTTTAATCCTTTTGTTTTGTTTTAGAGTAAATAAAAGTCCATTTTTTTTCTATCAGTTATTTCTGGTGAGCAAATCCAGTCACCAGAACATGCACAGAGAAAACTATTATCATTGGCAAATTAAAGAAGTGATACCTGCTGATTTTTTTGTTTTGTTTTTCATATTAAGATTTCAGGCGATTAACTTAATTACTAATTAATTACTGTCCTATATAACTTACATAAAAAAGTTAATATTTCTACCATTGCTCCTTGCTCTCTCTGATTTTCAGAATTCTCTCCAACATGCTAGATATGAACTTGTGGATCCAATCCTGTCAGATAGCCAGAGACCCATTTTTGTCTTCTTTAGTTCTTGGAATTGGTCTCACATTTTTGTGAGCAATGCTCTGACATTTTAGCCACTTTATCACGCCAGCCTTGTGACACAGAGAGTCATTTTGCTGGAAAGTCTCCAGTATTGACTGTTGTTAATTGCTCTTGTTCAAAGTCTGTCAGTCAGTTCTCTCTCACAGCAGAGCAAATGGGGACAGCAGCTGATTTTCTGACTTTTGCAGAGGTAGATAAGATCAGTGGATATGATTGTCATATTAGTCATGTAAGTATTCCTGATCACAGATCTGCCCAAATTTTAAAAATCTGGGCAGATTTATGGACCAGCTGATTTATCGGTGCACCCCTTCTTACCTTTAAGAACTCATTTATAGTAGGAACCTGATCTTAACTCATGTTGTTCCCAGTGTTCCTCTACCTGCTCAGTGATCTCCCCCCTTCTCCACCTCTTCTTCTCTGCAGGATTGTGCAGAGAGCGTTATCTGTGACTGGACTTTCCAGTCTGGCCAGCAGCGTTTGGAGCTATGTGGATAAGACCATAAGGTAATTCCTGGTTTCTGCAGCTGCCACAGGCTCCTTGCACAGCCACTGAAATTGGTGCAGGTCTATATTAATCATGCTTTTGGGTGTAGTGATGGACTCAGACCTGAACCTTCAGAGCCACATGAAGACAGTTACAAAGTTGGCCTTCTGTCACCTGAAGAACATTTCCAGGATGAAAGGACTAATGTCTCAGCAAGATCTAGAGAAACTCATCCATGTGTTTATCTTTAGCCACATTAATTACTGCAACAGTGTATTCACAGGTCTGCCTAAAGAAATCAAACCTCCAGCTGCAGCTGATCCAAAACGCTGCTGCTGGCGCTCTGACTAAAACCAGGAAGAAAGCACACGCCCTCAGTTCTAGAGTCCTTCCCCTGAGAGAATAGATTTTAAAATACTGCTGTTAGTTTATAAGTCACTGAATGGCTTAGTACCACAATATATTAAAAATCTGCTGGTGTTGTATCAACCTTGTAGACCTCTTAGGTCTTCTGGTTCTGGTTCTGCTCTGCATCCTCAGAACCAGAACTGAACATGGAGAAGCAGCATTCAGCTTCTATGCACCACACAACAAACTTCCAGAGACAAGTTCCTTGAGTTCCTTAAAATCAAGACCAGGACCCAATTTGTTTATAGCTGCCTTTGATTAATAGCAACTGCAACATCATTTGTTTTAGTCTTAATTCCAACTCTTCATAACTTCTCTTTATTTTGCCAGTGCAATGCAATAGGCTTTCTGTTTGTTTGTGTTTTTATTGTGCAAAGCACTTTGAATTGACTTGAGCTATACTAATAAACCTGACTTGACTTAACAAGTGAACTGGTGTTACACAGGGGTCATTAAAACCGTTTTCATGGAAACATCCAATCATACAAAGTACAATAAACTGATGAGGATGTGAAACTGTCTTAAAGAGGAACAGAGCAGTACTTTCTTCATTTCCCTTCTCTGTAAGATGTTTTTGCTTCACATCTTTGCATATTGTGACAGAGGGAATTTCAAACTTGTGCCTGTTAGAAATCTGTTTAGTTCAGTCAGATTGTTGATTCTCCTGCTGCATGAATTCAAGACTGAACAAAGATCTGCATCCGAAAACCCTTTCACCCAGGCACCAGCAGAACAACTTAATGTCACTAAAACTGATATTGAGTCATAAAAAGATGATATTCCACGTACAGTAAAGTTTTCCTCTATGTGTTTGCAGGTGGTGCTGGATCCCTGACTGGCTGCCATCATGGTGTCCCACCTCTCAGAGCCAGCTGAAGGCTGCAGAGGACAGGATGCTGAGCTGTAAGGATCAGCACTGTCTTTGCCTTCTTAGCCAATCACTGCCCTGGGAACATGAACACATAAAAAGGATGGCACTTTCGTTTTCTTTCTCTTCGCTAAACTCCAGCTTTACGTCTGTGTGCCAGATATCTGTGCAGAGTTGATCCTGATGGACCTAAAGCTGATTAAAGACTGTTAGAATCTGAACATAGAAACAGATGGTGTTCCTCTGATAAGATCTCTATCTGTAGCATCTATGCCTGCCATGATCCCAAATATTACTGGACGATAAATTGTAACAGACATTATTGCGATAACTGATAACAATGTTGTTTTGAGACTATTTTCAAGTCATAATAATGCAAGATCACACTCTCAAAGTCTAATAAACTTTGATTTTGTACAAAACACGCCACATTACAACTGGAAGACATTTTCAATATCCATAGTAAAACATGACAACCAAAAACAATTAAGAAAAAAGAAAGAACAACTCTACAGACCTGAAACATGAATAAAATGGGTTAATAAAGTAAAAGCAAAATTGCCTTTCAATAGATATGAAATCACAATGGAATTGATCAAGCTCTTTTTAACTTATCATGCGATGAATTGATTAATTGCTCATTGCAACAGGCTAAAGAGCATCAGAGCTCCTATTTGCATGTCAAATTACTCACCCACTCTACCAAGCAGTCTAGTCCATCATTGTTGGGAGTATTGTACGTTTGATCCTCTAATCATTTTTCCTTCTCTGTCTCATGGCTCCTTTTGTTCTTGTCAGGTATCAGAACTGCATTTATCAAGCAGTTTGTCCCCGTCTCCTGTGGCAACATGTTGTGGACGCTGGCTTTTTGCAGTGATGGTGTTGAGAATAAAACCCCCATGGTCCTGCTGCACGGCTTTGGAGGTGGCGTGGGTCTGTGGGCTCAGAACGTGGAAGCTCTCTCACAGGATCGGCCGGTCTATGCTCTGGACCTGCTGGGCTTTGGCCAGAGCACAAGGCCTGTCTTCTCCACCGACCCTCTGGAAGCAGAAGCTCAGTTTGTGGAGTCTATTGAACAGTGGAGGGCCAAAGTGAGTGTGAAGTCCATGATAATCCTGGGTCACAATCTGGGAGGATTCCTGGCTGTGTCCTATGCTATTAAATATCCAGCCAGGTGAGTTCAGATGAAATCTGTTCTGTTATCTTCCTGAAGTGTTTTAGGTTCTTAGCTAACCTTCTGAAAGGTTTCATACTCTTCCATGTTCTGTCCTGATTCCATCCCAAACGATAATGGGCTTTACTGTATAAAACTAACACTGAGTATTTTACAATTCTGAACTGGAAGGAAAAACTTATAAATAAATCCAACTGAGAATCTGTTTCAAGCTGATGATGACAGACGTTCTCCATTCTATCTAAGTTCTGGATGCTTTGGAAAGACGTGAAAACATTTCAGAGTAGATGTTAAAGGGACGGTATTAAATAAAATTGACTTTTTTGAGTTTTACATTATGTTATGATGTTATTTCATCATCAAATACAGAGTTACAACTAATTTCCCATGGCAACCATTCAGCTGTGCAAAATGCTTGGGTGGACCTAGCCCCACCTTCAAGACATAGCACCAATCTTTGCACAGAGCAGCCCTCTTCCAGCCCTCCCACACTCAGGACCTTCAGACTAGCAGGCAGCAATTAGCAAACACCTGGTTGAACTGTGCACCTGCCAAGCTCATTATAGGAGCTACTTCTCAGAAACTTTGTTAAAGGCTTAATAGAGGAGCCATGTTCTGATATCTTTCTGAGAGTGGAGTTTCAGAAAGATCAGGAGTTTTTAAGGAGACAGAGGCCCAATTTCCAGGCATTAAATTACAATGTCAATTTTTTTAAGTTGTATTTTATATATATATACAGTATAGACCAAAAGTTTGGACACACTTTCTCATTGAATTCAATGAGAAAGTGTGTCCAAACCTTTGGTCTGTACTGTATATATATATATATATATATATATATATATATATATATATATACAATTTTTACATCAGCTGAAGGTAGCATATATACTTGATTGTGTCATAAAATTATACTATGTGGCTGGAAAATGCATAATACTGTCCCTTTAAAGCTGGTAGAGACACAGCTCTGAATGCAGTGAACATGTTGGTGTCAAATATGCACCAAGTCTGTTTTCACTCCATGCACAGAATTACATTGACGAGTTGTTTGTTAGCATAATGTTGAGCATCAATGTGTTAGCAGAATGCCACCTCTTTACTTGTTTGGATGGAATTGACGCCCCGAGTCCATGTTAAGCTGAACATTTCCTCCCAATACAGGGTGAAACACCTGATACTGGTGGAGCCGTGGGGTTTTCCTGAAGTTCAGGAGACGATGGAATCTGACCGCCCCATTCCGGTGTGGATCAAAGCTCTCGGAGCGATGTTCAGTCCCTTCAACCCGCTGGCCAGCCTGAGGCTGGTCGGACCCCTTGGTAAGAGTTCGATGCACGTTATGCTGGGGTTCCAACTCTGGCATTAACTGCAAAGAGAATGAAGAGATGAGGTTACAGCAGTGATGTTGTAGCTGAGGCTGATGGTGTCTCTGCAGGTCCTACTCTGGTTCAGACACTGAGACCCGACTTCAAGAAGAAGTTCTCCTCCATGTTCTCAGACAACACCGTGTCAGAGTACATCTACCACCTGAATGTCCAATCTCCCAGGTCTGCCTCCTCCTACTCCTCTCTTACTTCCCTAACACCACCTACACCAACCCACATCACTTATCCGAACTTTTGTTCACCCACAGCGGAGAGACTGCTTTTAAGAGCATGATGGATTCGTGCGGCTCGGCTAAGAGGCCCATGCTGCAGAGGTTAGACCAGCTGCATCCTGACATCCCCATCTCCATCATCTACGGCTCCCGCTCCAGCATAGACAGCACCTCAGCCGCCTCCATCAAAGAGATGAGAACAAACTCTCACGTGGAGATTATTGTGAGTTAACGCTCATTGCCCTCCAGTACAGTAGTGGCAGTATCATGGCATAAGGAGTGTTAAAAGTGTACATTGTACCACAACACAGGAGCATTTCTGCAACACAGAACAGGATCAATGTGCAGCATTTCAACTGTGCAGTATCAATGACAGTTTATCTATTTATACACTTAAATTTAACTTATTTCTTGTATGTAGGTTAGTTTTCTATATGTTCATTTTATCTTCTATTTCTTCTATTAACAATATTCACTTCACTGTTCCCAACTGAGCAACTTGGTCACTATATTTAGCATTTTTTTATGATCTCCGTTAGCTATTGAAACATTGACGGTGTGTTGTGAACTTATTTTGTTATTAAAATAATTTGTGTCAGCCAAAATCAGAATTGGTGGTCAGCCAGAAAACTTCAATATGTGCCCCCCTGTTACACCAAGTTATGGAACCGTAGTTTTTTTTCGTGACTGCATGCTGAGTTGCTGTATCTGGCTACCAGTCTTCCTCAACACGTTGTTTTTTGACCAGTTTCTATCTGTCTGCTTCCTTCCTGTTCCTGCAGACCATGCGTGGAGCTGGACACTATGTCTTCGCCGACCAGGCGGATGACTTCAATAACAAAGTCTTGCAGATGTGTGAAAAAGTGGACTGAGAACAGGGACGTTCTGGATGTGAAACTGCGGAGCAAAAGGAGAGCGTGACTCACTAACATCACGATCTGATCTGCTGTGGGACCTCCTTAAGAAAAAAGGAACAAGTGTCTTAGAGAGGAAAAAAGGAGCATGACTCAGAAATGAGGACATGATTATGATCATCAGACCAGTGATTCAGTGGTATTCTTAGAAACCCGAAAAATCCAGCTGATGCCATCCATCTGATCGGTTCTATTTAGCAGCATTCCCAGCATTACCCAATAATCCCATTAGACCCGAACTGGGTGGTTCATTTGAATTACGTGTGAGTGCCACATGGAAAGGTGTCACTATACATTCTGGGTCGGAGAGCAGGAGGATGTGTTATAAACATCCATCTAACTGAAGTCCACATACATCTTCACAATCAATCTTCTGAAGTCTTATAAGAGTGGGAAAATTACTCCATTTTCTTTTATTTTTGTCCTAACTCAGCATTTATTCATAAATCCTGCCTGTGCATACATGTGGGATGTTGAGTGAAGAAGTTACTTCCACTACAACATTGTTTTTGTGCTCAGCTTTAGTTGTTTCTGTCACACTCACATGTTTACTCCAGCTCTGACTGATGTTTCTGTGCTGAGCCTTTTCAGTGGCCTCTTCTTCCTCCTCTGATCCAGAATTAAGCTGTGAGGAACCAGGGAAGCTGGAGTTCCTGGAGCAAAGGTTTTCTATAATACAAAGATTCTCAAGTTAAGCTTAAATGTTTTAATATGTTCAGGATGAACAGAATCACGCTGATAAAACATTTTTAAAAAAGTGGAAAACTGCTGAATAACAATTTTTTGTTAGTAGAATAACCACATATATTTGATGAAATGAGTGTTTTCTAAAAACGCATCTCATTTATGTGTTTGTAATGGTCTATTTTAAAAAGTACAATGTACTTGTGTTCTTCCTGCTGTTTCATTGCAGCCTAATTAACATTAAATAGCCGTTTTCAGAGCGTTTGTTTTATGAGCAGAACAACCTGGGATCAGCTATCTCTGACAGGGCTAATAAAGGTCGTCACAATTAGGAAATGATCTGTCTTGTCATTTTCTTGATTTGGCTTAGTCCACAGATAGCCAGAAAAATTGGAAAACAACATATTTCAATGCGTTCTGGCTTTTATCCACACGGAAACTATTTTATGGAACTAAAAACAATTATGAAAACACAGACCAAAGTGGAGTTTTGAGCTTAATAACTTAATATTTGTGTTTGAGTGTGTTCATGGATAACTGGAGATGTAGGGTTTGCGACAGTATGTCTGCATACTTGCTTTCACATGATTCCCAATCGACAACGTCTTGTTTTATTAACTTTACATTCTAATACGCCATTTAAAAGTAGTTCAACCTCCATTTATGTCCACACAAATTAACTTAATGGCGGCATATTTAATTCCTAAAAGGAAGTCGTGGTTGATTTGAAGGATTGTGATTGGCTGATACAGGTTTGAGCTTTGCACTACACTGCCCTCTATGGGTTTGGCATGTTTAAAACTGCTTATGGGCGGATTTGTGCAGGTTTATGTGAATGGAAACTTATTTTTTAAAACGATGTGGCAGAAATATTTGTTTTTATAAAGACCCAGCTATATGTATTCTAGGCCGTTTGTTTCAAAACTTGGATTTTCCTTTTTGATAAGATTGTTTGAAACCAGAATTTAGCACTTTCAGAAGGTAACATACTTTACTGCTTTTAGGTTTTAAATATAAAATAAGTCTAAACAGACTTTTTTCTAGACATTACTGCAAGGATTCTGCTGTTTTATTTTCTCTATTCAGTTTATATGAATAAATTGAATGCTTGACTCAGCCTTGTCTGCTTTACGTGTGTAATTCTGTTCATCATACAAAAAAGGAACTGAAGAAACATTAGAAAGATGCATTATTATTATTTATTCCTAAATCTTGATAAATCCAATCAGTTAGGTAGAGCTTAAGCATGTCTTGACAACATCAAAAATTGGATGACTAAATTTTCTTCTTTTAAATAGAAACAACAGATTTTTGGACCAGAGTTATTGAAAAGGAAATTGCTTAGTCAGAGTCATAACCTGGATGGCATTAAATTAGTGTCAGGTTCCAGTAATAAAGTAAAGAACTTATTATTTTTGACCGTGGCGTGTCATTTAATTCTCATGCTAAACAAGTTTCTATTATTTACTTTTTTCACTTCTAGAATATTGCTAAAATTTTAAATATTCAGTTTAAGAGTGAGACTGCAAAACTAGTTCATGCATTTAAGGCTGGGCTAGTGTAAAAAAACAAAGAGACTTCATCTGTATTTAATAGATAACATGATGAATTGTTTTTATTACATACTTACTGTATGGAAAACAGACAGACTCTTTATTCTCTCATGGCTGTCTAGTTAAGGTTCAACACTTTTGTTTTAACAGAGTAGCAGATGAGTAGGAGATCTACCTGCCCACAGCCATTACCATCTACAACAACTCTTTGAAGAATTTTGAATTAATATGAGTTACAACAACATTCATTTTTTTCTGTGGGATCCATAAAGTATTTTTGAAATGTAATACAATTTTTATCCCAACTTTCTTTTTACTTTCCCATCCTGTACCAGATAAATATTCATGGGTGGGTTCAGCCCAGGATATTTTTTGTTCCCCACATGTCCACTAGAGGACGCTCAGATATAGAGGTACTACTTGTATAAATGTCCAGTCATCCTCCTGTGCTTTTTTTTCGTTAGCAGAGAAACAGTCTAACACTCTACAAACATCTAACAGGCTCCATTGTTTGGATCCAAATATCCACGTTAACACAAACACTGATGCTTAGATCTTCCTATTTCATTCCTGCTTGTAGGTTAGTGGATACAGCAGGTATTTCTCATCTTTCCCCATTCAAAGAGTGACGACTGTTGGCTGTAAAAAGCTTTTCTGAATGCTGCAGCGGCTTTTAGTCGTTTTTTTTCTTATACTGGAACCCTCAGCTGACAGTTTAGACATGAACATGTTCCACTCCCACTGAGGCTTTGCTGGATGGCTGATCTGTGGCATTAACCGGGTAGTTAGCTATTATCCTTGAGCACACTTCTGGACACACACGTACACAGCAAGAAGACAGTGATGCCATCCTTCCTCTGACATGACACCATTAAGAACTACATGGCAGAGTTGGGCCGCTCCAGACCTGTGAGTCATTCTTCTGACTTCAGCATCCACTAATGAATCACAGGGCTGATTACTGGAGCTGGAGTTTGTCAGATCGGGTCATCCGCTCAATCAGATTGTGGCGGTGCATCATTAGGTGTAAATATGGATCTAAAATGAAATCTGTTGATCCAATAAGGCAGCAGGTGGAGAGGTGTGTTTTAGAAATCATTAATTTTTCTTCACCGTATGCTGAGCACGCTGATAACTATTCACTAGGAAGGTATCAGACCAGATCTAGCTTCTATAGAGAAAACAACAGCTGAGAAAACATAAAGTTAACAGTTGAAATGTCCTCCAGCAGCATAACCACAGAGATAGCCCAGGATAAGTTTATCCCATAAAGTGATGTTCAGTAGAAGGTGGAGACTCATCATTCGTTATCACAAACATCTAAACCTAATGACAAGCAGTTCATGGGTTTTGGAGGTAAGTATTTTCCTTGGGCTGATGTAAGTTTGGATATTTGAGGACTGGCTGATCCAAACACATACATTTTATGGCACCAACTGAACAAAGCAGAAGAACTTGTGTCTGAGAATCCTGCTCAGTGAAATTGACTGGGACCATGTTCAATGTTTGATATGAGTGAGTTGGACTGAGGAAGAGGAAGAAAGGCTTTGGAGAAGGACATTTTCACTGAAGCACAAACCAGCCCAGGCCAGGCTCATCTTGTTTATGTTGCTAGGAAACCGCCATGATTTGAAGCCTGAACCAAATGTATTAAATTCATCCTCTCGCCTTTTCTGTATCTCTGTTGTTCTCTTCCTGTGTCTGTCATGTTCACTTGCTTTTGGGCCTCTGTCATGCTTTCTCTATCTGCTGTTATCTTTTCCACCTTCTGATGGAGCTTATCTCCCTCCTCTCCTCTCTCCATTCTCTCTTCACTCTCTCTCTATTTCTGACCCCTCTATGTGTATGTAGCAGTATCTGCTGGTCGGTCTGTCCCTCCCTCCATCTTAGACCTCAGACAGCCTCTGAGACAGTGCCACCCACACTGTGCCGCCTTCAGGAAGACCATTCCTGACCTTATGTGACTTAGTTAGCACACCAACACATACTGCATTATCAGATGTTGTCTAACTGGAAAACTTGAGACTAGATTTATAAATGCTGAACCCCATTGCACTTTAGTGCTGCACAATCTGTTGTGCTTTACTGAGTATCTGAAATATGCAGTACAGCTGTTTTCAGCCAGATAAGTGTTTGGTTCCAGACTACAGCTGCATGTCACACTGCTTCATCCATATAGGTGAATGCAAAAATGTGCCCTACATGGGTCTCAACTTGAGGGAATGAAGCAGATTTTGTGGCAGTCCTGTCACACATTTGAAGAATTTCCATCCTTATTGATGCACTCCCAGTTTGAATACTGTGTGTGTGTGTGTGTTTCGAGACCTACATTGTCAAATTCAGTGTTCTGCTGCTTCATGACCATGTGCATTATTTTCCCTATAACTTTGTGATTTTGTTTTGTTGTTTCTTTCATATTGAGAAATGAATCGACCCTCTAGCAAATGTACAATTTTGCAATTTGACATTTCAGAAATAAATTTGCTTACAAGCAAACCCTGCAATTTCGAAAAACTCTTTTTCGATAAAGGATTTTTCTGGTAGGATGAGGTTGTTTTTTGAGACAAAGTTTATTCTTCGGACAGACCATTCTTTGTCCTCTTGCCACAGTCTTCACGCATTAGAAGCATTCCACCATTTGCCACAAACCGAATGCAAAGATGGGTGCTGCTGTTGTCAGCACACACCCATGAAATAAAGTACTAGAAACCTGAGTTTTATGGGAATGGCGATGGCCTCTCAAGGTTATGTCTGGAAACAGTGAAAGAAGAACTACCACAAGCAGAGATCTTCTACTTTTGGGCAGTAGAGGAAGATTCCATAATTTCTTTGAAAGTGAAACAACAAATCAGTTAACAAAACTATTGGCTGTTGTGTTCCATGGGGAACATGAAGACTCTATCTCTCAAAAGGAAATGAGCACACAGCTCAGGCAGGTTGTCTGTCATGAGGATGTAAAGTGATCATTCCTCCTGCACAGCTGAAAATGGTGTACAACTCTAGGCTAAAATCCATAATACATGATTTCAAAGACACAGCATATGCATAGAGCAGTGGAGTCACCCATTCTCATGTCTGCCAAGCAAGGCACCCAAGGTGACACGCCCACGTATAGACAGGTCTCCATGGTGATTTCTCCCTGGCTGTAATTATGATGTTAATCGTTAGACTGGAAATGCTCAGGTGAGGCGCACTGAGAGGCCCCCTACACTAGTATAGTCACTATGACAACAAGGGGAGTCCCATCTCACTCCACAGGATGTTACTTTTGACACAGGCAGCTATACAGAAAGATATACGTAAGTCAACATAATGAAATCCTTCCACAGCCTCTTATTTCATAAATAACATGCTCATTGCCATTATGTGTACTGTCCTGGTTCTCATGCCAGAAACAGTGACAAGTTTGATATTGTGATATATAGAAAAACTATGAAACAACTGCACAGGTTGTAGCTAACATGGTGAGGCAGGCAGAAAGGATGAAGTCACTTCAAGAGAAATCTTTGTTTTAAAGAACCTTTTTTCTTCATTTTTCTCTCATTCTTAAATTCTTCATTGTTTCTGGTTTGAGGAGCCATCATTTAGATTTGATGTCATTTTAGTCTGTTGTCCTAATGAAAGCTTGTTAATAATTCTCATGGATATGGTTTTATAGTTGCATGCACTTTCATTCACAGGCAGGGTACTGTGTTTTAGGGTTCAAATGGTCTTTTAAGACTCATTATGTAACAAAACTAGTTGTAACTCTGTGTTATGGTTGGTTCGTTAGTTGGATTGTTGTAGGTGTTTAATGTAATCCAACTATCACATAGTAATAATGTGTTCATTTTCAAAAGTCACACATTGTAAAGTGTCTTGCTAAACTTTTCCAGCTCTGTCAGGTATAATGGGAATCAGCTGGGAACAGCACTTTCCAAGTCAAATTGTCTATTAATTAGAGGTCTTTGCTTTGACTGGGCCACTCCAGAAAAGCCACCCTTGGCTTCAAACCGTTTCTGTGTTCTTTCAGCTGGATGCTTTGATTCATTGTCTTTCTGGAAAAAACAAATGTTCCATGAAGAAGTAGTTCTCCAACAGCTGGAAACTAATTGTGAGACAATGACAGGGGCCACCACATGAGATGGACATGGAAGATACATGATTAAGTTTTTTTAACTCTAATTTCAGATCAAAGAGGAGTTTAAACAAATAACCACAATCTATCTCTAACAAACCTTTTAGTCCAGATTAGACGGACACAAAACCAAACTCCTGGAGATATTTCAGAGGAAGCGCGGGGATGGCAGGGACCAAAATAAAACCAGTGTTGGACTCAATGAATGAGGTAAAATTTCAAATAATTTTAATTCTATAATATAATGATGAGGTCTTGTAGCTGAAATGACGTAATTTGATTGCACGGCGCCACGGAGACCTCGAAGAAGCGTCAAATATTAATTATGCTTTAGCTGTTGTAATTTGTTAATGTCAGTTTTATGGTTTTTGTTTGCCATAGTTTTGTATATGGGCAGCACTCTAAAAGCTGTCTAATAGCCGTTGGTATAAAGCAGTAGAGCTGGTGTTTGTTGACAGTCTGTTTTGTTATTAGCAAACACCATCAGCAGAAAAGAGAAGGAACAACTGGTCAAACTGCCTCAGTCGCTGTGAGAGATTCATCAAGGTAAGTAGCAGCTCTCTGCATTAATTAACTGATCAGTGTTAATGGTGTGAAGAATCCTTTACAACTGGCAAACATTTTATACAGTTTTCAGAATATTTGTGTATCTATGCAGACCCCCCCCACACACACACATAATTCTAACTATTCAGGAACAGAATTGCTGTGATAGATGGCATCTTGGCCTCCTCCCTGCTGAGGGTGTGGTCCCTGCAGATGCAGGTCTTGTTGCCTTGCTGAGCTTTGGCTTCGCTGCCCTGGCTGCACTTTGATAGGCTACATAAACAGAGATACACACACACACATGCACACACACCTCACAAGAGCATGCATGAACAGATGAGGCTGAACTCTAACACAGAACCAGCTTCCAACCTGCTGCATCTTCATATAATGGTAATTCATCAGTGTGCATGCTTTACAGAGAGGGAAAAAAGTGTGTGTGAATGAGTATTCCTGCCAGGCCTGCACTAATAGTCTTAATGCTTCCTGAGGAGTTGCCCAGAGCTGCATTAGCCTCTGGATGGGCCATTGATTTGACACAAAGAGCACCAGACAAACGCACACGCAGAAACACACACTCTCCACCCATCCCGCCTCTTAAAGTTCTATATGGCCAAGGCTTCCTGTCTCACGCCCACGGGGTTATCTCCCAATGCAATTAAGGTGCTTTAAAAGTGCATTTTCAGGAAGAAGAAGCATGAGGGTAATGAGGGAGAGTGCTAGCTGGACAGCTTCTCTGTTGAGTGGGATGGGAACCCCCCACCCCCACTCTTCAAGAGCCCTGCTAGACAATAAGATGGAAGGACACACCCCAAATAATAGAACAGCACTTGGATGAGAGGAAATAGATGCATTACTAGAAGGGGAAATGTGTGCACGTGTGTAATATTAGAAGGGTTCAGGGGCTTATAGTGTAATAATACTTATTGGAAAATAGGTTTTACTACCATTTTTTTGCTGCTAGAGTAAAAGCACCTACCATCACTGTCGATGTGCCAATCAATATGCAATTCTAAGCTGATTATATCATGCAGCTAATAGAATTTATTGGGTGTAATAGCTCCATCAGATGCAGTACAGCACTTATGCCAGGCCAAAGATCATCTGTCTCGTCTCTGTGGCTTCACTTTAGCTTTAGCTTAAAGCTTTCCTCAGAAGAGGCAAGAAGAGTCTGGATTGGAACCTGGCCATGGCCCTTACTCTGTAGAGTTGGTGTTGTCTCTTTGAGCATGTGTGGGTTTTCTCTGGGTACTCCAACTTCTTCCCACCGTCCAAGAACATAAACAGCTGCGTTTCCATTGGAAATGCGTTCCAAACTTTTTCAGTATTCTGCTGATGTTGACAAGATACAATTTTACAATTGCTGTGTTTCCATTGAGTCAGAAGTGCAATTTAAATCAAGTGAATAACTTTGTTTATGCAATAAGTCATGAAAAATCATTGAGGTGACAGATGTAAACATTTACATTAGATGCATTCCTAATCCAGCTGTAATTCAGCTAGCGCTCATTATCCACCAATCAGAAGAGATCTCGGTTTCTATTCAGACGTTGGAGCGACAAGCCGTTTATATGTGGGAGCGGCGATGTATGCGGCGTTTTCAGGAAATTGTAGTTGATGATTTTACAGAAAAGCTATGGATTCAACACGTTGGAGTGACTCAAAACTTTCTATGAACTGTGTGATGCTGTGGTGGAGCCAACTGCACATTGACGAAAGAAACAAAAACACACTGTCATGCTCCTATTTCCTGTCGTCTTCTTCTTCGTTTCCGCCAGTAGTAACATCCAGCTGCAAGACGTGACAAAATGTTTCCCTTTGCTGTGAGAACGCTGGTGGAGCCGGCTTAGCTTCACAGTGTTACTGCTGTGTACAAACTAGTGTGTCTTGTGTGATGCAAGGAGAAAGTGTTTCCAACACATTTTTACAAAATACACCAATTCTGACACGGCTGAAAAACCACATCTTAATACAGCAAAAACATTTCATTTTCAAAATAAACGTGTTTCCATTAAGTTAAATTATTTTCATAATTCCAATTTGCACAATTTTATAATCCATGCAGACACAGCTACACATGTAAGCTGCTCTTTCTAAACTGCACAGAGAAAGATAAGGGATTGTTAGCTGCATTTTCACTGACTATATAATTGCACAATAAGACATTTTGAAAATATATTCACTTAATGGAAACATGCTAATTTTGGAAAAAAGTTGTGGATTTTTTGGCCACATCAATAAAATTGGTTTATTTCAGAATGTTAAATTTAAAACAATTTATTGTGATTCAGAGTCAGTCTCAGATTCCACCCCTCTCACACTCCAACATACTGGCTACCAATTTAGCGCTCCCCATTTATTCCATCTTATGTTTTCAATCTGTTAATTGTTGGTTGTGGTGACAGCATATCACACTACCACCGTCAGTAGTAGTGTGGTAGTGCGATTTCTAATCTCTAGAATCTCTGGGATCCTAGAGATTAGAAACTAGGATCCCACAGAGGCGGGCGCACTGTGTGCCTGTTATGAAGCCGCATGGACTCTGTGCCGTTTACGGTCTTTTGAGATTTTCATTTCAAGCAAACCAACTCCCTGGATTTCTCCCGACAAATTCCAACATTTCCTACACTTCTTGTCAGTGTGGCGAAGAAGAGAAATGGGTGGGCGCAAGTTTGATGAGCTAATAGTACCGTTTCAGCATGTAGAACCATGTTTTTTTATGGCTTATCGTGTGAACAAACTTATTCACTTGTAATTTTAATTGTGTTTCTTTTTGAATGAAAACACCACAATTAAGAAATTGTGTGTTTTTGACATTGGTACATCAATCTGTGTCATTTTGGTTGCTGCCATTTTGTTTTATCTTTAATATTATCTTTAAAGCAAGTAAAACCACAGAATGAACCCCAGTGGTTGCATTTAGTAGAAGCACAGCCACTCACTGTAACATCATCCCAGTGATGTTCTGAGGGAAGGTTTGCAGGAACGCTGCAGGGATCGGGTTGTTGAAGCTTTGGGTCTTGGGCTCACATCTGAAAACACAGCAGAGAGCTACGAGTACACAGACAAAACGGACTGAGAGAAAATCTCCTAATGCACTGGGAAAAGAATATGAAGTCTCAGTTTTAAGCATGGTCATTAAAGGACTGTCTTCCTGTGTTTTTCTGTGAGCAATTTCCTATTTAAGAAGGAAAGACACATCAGGGTTAACAGGCTAATTACTGCAGCTGCTGCAGCTCTGTTACTGCATGTTATGCAATATGTGGGAGGATTCAGACAATTAGGTTTCAGCATCTGACACTGACGGAGCGTGGCTGCCTGTCTGCCTCCCTGCTGGTCTAAGCAGACACCCAGTCCAGTGCTGAAAGCGCTCCAGGTTGGGGCCGGGTTGGAGGTCTTTCTGAGCAACCAAATCAGCCGTTTGTCTCTGCAAGCAATTTCAGCCTCAATAAACCTTTTGGACAAAAAAGCAATCAAAACTTGATAGCTAGCTATACTGGCAGATATTTAAAGCTTCAAACAACAAAAAGGGAGATATGTGGAAAATGAAGTGAGACATAAGAACAATGTAGACTGGTCAGTCTCTACAAACACTGAAAAAACGTCTGTTCTCATTCAAATACGTGAGAGTAGTCTTTTATTTTATTTTCTTAATTATAGGTCAATTTGTATTTGGTCACAATTTTCATAGATTTTAGAGAAAATGTATAAAAAATTCTCTAAAATTTGGCTTTACAGAAAATGATTTTGCAACAGAATCTTGTGACTCAACTAGCATCAGCACCTCCTAGTAAATCAGTGAAAACAGCCCCAAGTGTTCCCTTCAAAAACCACTGGGAACTTCAAAGACAAAATGCACTTCAGACCTGACAAGACCCTGACTTTTATGTGCTTTTATTCGGAGGACAGACAGCAGTTATATCACGCTTGAGAGAATGACAGTTACTGATTTTGGGACAGCAAGTGGTATGGATTGTAAAGCGTTTTATGCTAGCTTACCATTAGATTCATTGGTGCGCATTTGAGCTCATATTTGTGTAAAACACAGTGGAAGCAACGATGCTTGAAGTATTTCACTCTGTGTGATGAGAAATGAAATGAAAATATTAGATATTTTTCTTATTTTCAAATATTTTGAGTTGTACCATTACAAACTAAAGTTTGGGAAAACACTTGTAAAAAAATCACCATGCAAAAAAATTGGTAACAACTGTTAACATATTTACTGAAACAAATGAAGGGCTTAATAGGTATTTGTATTGCTCAAAACAATATGCTCCCACATGTTCAAAATTTGATCAAATGAGGTTAAAGGAAGTTGTGTCATAAAACTTTTAAAAAAATTAATAAATCTAGCAAATTTTAAAAAGAGACAAGTTCCGTTTCAGTCGCTCATTTGGTGAATTTCTGTGCCAGTATAGTAAAAACCTGTGAATATATAAAACGTAATAATTCCTACAGGTGTGAGTTGTACATTTATAGGCATTGATGTTTTCTTGTCATTAACTGAACAGCCCTACTAATCATGCTTCTCATTACACGTACCTTTGCTGAGTGTTTTGTGTTCTCTTTTGCTTTGGCAAATGACCAAAGTTTAAATGCGAGTGTAATCAAAGACAGAAAGAAGGCAGACATTGCTCATGTCCCCAAGCAAGTAAAACCACAAAAGGAAAATGAGTTAGCAGACGAGGAAGGAGGACATATGCTCCAGCAGATGAGGAGGAGGTGGCGCAGGTTACACACTATTAGCTAATAAAGTAGGAGTACTCTGCTCTTCCAGCCAGCATCTGGTCCTGCTCTGCTGCTCTCAGTGAAACAGCAACTGCAATCAATAGCCTCATAATTTTACCCAAATAGCTGCCCTAGCTGCTGTGAAATGGCGACAAATCATGAGTGCAGCCGTGGCAACATAACTGCCTGGGCTTGCTCCGCCCCTCCACTTTGACAGGGAGCCAAATGTTACATTTATCTCCCTTCAGATTGCTTTATGCAAACTGAATAGGATTAGTGAGAAACGGCAAAGATTTGTGTGGAAGCACGGGGAAGAAAAAGGGGGCAATGCGGCTCTTTTTCACGGGAGTTTATACAGACAGTGAAGGTGATGAGGTGTTTTTTTTTTTTTTTTACCAGTTGGCTTAGAAGCAAGCCCTGCACTGTTAGGGCTTTGTTTCAGGCCCAAGCAGCTGTCTGGGGGGAAGCAGCAACATGGGAGCATTTCCTCCACTCACACTGGAGACTCACAGTTAATCTAAGCACTTTGTGCATTTAAATGAAAGCAGAGTAAGAAAGGAGCGTATCAGTTTGCTCAAACTCAGCCGTCCAGAGCAACTAACCTGCAACATGTATCCTTGTTGCCACAAACTTTACATTCCCTCATCAGCAGTTATTCAAGTGGACCTAAACGAACAGCATCGCCCCCAGATAATTTCTGGAAAACTCCACCAAAGTGGGAGGGGCAAAGAGACACTGAGGGGCGTGGCCAGGTGTGTCAAGTTTATTTGTATGGCACATTCTGCAATAAGGCAGTACAAAATGCTTTTCATCATAGAAACATTTTAAAAAGTCATTAAAACATCAGTTACCAATTGCAAAACTAGTGACAAACATTATACTTGGTCACCATCAAAAGCATCAATACACATCATATGTTGATCAATGTTCCATTTATTATGGTTCAGCTCTAAACAGGTGGGCTTAAGCCTTCATTCAAATGAACTCAGTGTTTGGGCTGTTTTGCAGTTTTCTGGAAGTTTGTTCCAGATTTGTGGTGCATAGAAGCTGAATACTGCTTCTCCATGTTTGGTTCTGCTGTTGTTGTATCAGGTTGACACAACAACAGCAGATCTTGGATGTATTGTGGTGCTAAACCTTTCAGTGGTTTATATACTAACAACAGTATTTTAAAGTCTATTCTCTGAGCTCCAGGGAGCCAGTTTATTGACTTTAGAAAAAAAAAAGTTAATTTGGGGTTCAGTTACTCTTCCAGCTCTGTAGAGGCCTGCTAATGAGTCATTCATTAAGTTCAGGTGTTTTGGAAAAGAGATGCATCTAAAAGCAACAGGACAGTAGCTGGTTTTAGACATCTGGTTGTGAGCCTTGAAGTGCCAAGTTTTGGCTGCTCTCATAGGAATGATTAGCCCATCTTAACAGCACTGAGATCACATTAGGAGCTGTTACAGAGACCATAACATGGAACAGCAGCAGTCCAATATGTTGGCAGTAGCTCTGCTGCTTTATGGAGGGCAGGAAGTGATGCTCTGAGGCTCATTATTCAACATAAACCTGATCTACTGACAGGTCATGGCATTAGAGAATGGATTTAACACACACCAATGGAGACTTAGGAACGTCGACATTCAACAAGAATTCTAAGATGCAGCCTAGTTTCAAAGCGAGTTTTGTGGTTTGCATCAGTTTGCCTTGCTGGCCACTCCTTACTCTCTCATATCCAGTTCATCCTTAACTAGAACTAACTAATTAAGAAAAGTTCAATAAATTAATTCTTGTTCATCGTTCACCACCTAAACATTCTGTACTAAGTTCCATGCTCCAACTATGAGATAGTTTTGCTTCATTTATCACATTTTATCTGAAATAGAGTTTAAAAATAATCTAATGCATGTCATGACATCACTCACTATTTAGCGTAGGATTATGTCATTGGCTAATGTCCATTTAATTCTCTCCTGTTTTAATAAACTGGATTTCATAACGGATGAGTTCCCAGAACAGCTGCTCTCATTCTAATGTTTTTGTCAATAAAGAGAAAAAATTGCAAATGTTTGATGGAAAAATTATCCAAATGGATTCAGTTCGTTGCTGTGGTTACTTAAGTCTGGGATATGACTGTTTTTTGTTTATTTTTACATATGTGCCTGACAGTATAATACCTGACAGATAGTCTGTGAAAAAAATTGAACTCCTCTGCCTTCTCCCAGTTCAAACTACAGAAATAACCAATCACAGTGAGGAGAAGATCTTAGTGCTATCAATCACTCTACTGTACTCACTGCACCTGCCCCTTGCTCTCTGCAACCCTACAACTTCTTCCTATCAGAAGAGCCTCTTGTGAAAGCTAATGCTAGCTAGCATAGACACCGATGACAACGGATAAGCGGTTTTCTTGTAATGGTAAGATGTTTCTCCATTATTAGCACATTGAGCAGCGTGTACACAAGGTTGATTGACAAGTTTTTTCATCCATAATTTTTGCCGAGATCCTGGATATCACTTTGACCTGAGCAACTGAGATCAAAGCAGAAGAGTTTGATTTTAAGAGCCTTGGGCTGGAATAGGTAGTACTTTAAAATGATTTACTCGTCTTTCTTACATATGTTTGATTAATGTGTCTCATTGAAGAGTCTCAAAAAAACGTGTGCAAGGTTGTTTTGTCCAGTGTGCCATTGACTGCTGGAGATGGGCACTTCTATCACTCCTCTTATGACCTAGAAAAGACACGGAGGGAGAAAATATCTTTATTTCTAATCTAAATATTATTTTCAATCATCCACATCTTTGTTTATTTTCAACCTAGCCTTAATGTTAGCCACTTTAGCACATCTTTGAGATTGGACATGTAGCTCAGCATGCTGTGTCAAACCCACAACACAACCCTGCCGTGTTAAATTAGCCCAGATGTGGGTCGGTTCAGGAGTCGTTTCCTGCTTCACAGAGCCGAGAAGTCAGATTCAAACTCGTCCAACGGCTATAATGAGTGTGAATCCTTACAGCTACCATCAGATGAAATCCAACACCAGGGGAAATACCTCCATAAATCTATGTGCATGGCTGCTTTAATATGATATATAGAACAGAACTAAACAAGAGAAAGTAATTCTCAGCTGAATACAGTGCATTCTGCTTTTCAAACAGTACATGAGCAACATTGTAATTTCAGGATATCAGTGGTTTGAAATACAGCATTTATATTAAATATAAATAACAGGAGTCAGTCTTTCAGTGCTCTCTGACTGATTTCCTTACATTTTTACTTTCTCCTTGTGAATTTCCAGATTTTTCATTCAGTGCACACAGTCCTTCACAGTGGGGTAATTTGCAACCCTGCACGATGCCAGCCTTGATTGATTGTTTCCAGGGTGTTTCTCGATGCACATTCAGGCATAAAACGGCAGAATGCTAAATACTTAGAATTTCTGTTGCAACCATTATATCGCTGGTGTTAAAGAGGACTCACTCTGACATGATAGCACATGGCTGACATTAGGAGGACTTCAGAGTCCAGGAGTTCATATGGAAATCATGAGATAATAACAAGAAACCTTTCATTACCAATCAGATATTTGATTGTATTAATTATATAGGCATATCAAGAAAGAGGATCTAGAATAATTCACGAGTAGATGTTTTAGCACATGGACCTATTGATTAAATGAATAGCATGCAGAGCAAATACTTCACACAACTAAGTGGAATAGAACAAACTCTTTTGATTTAAATTGACCTTGCCCCTGTGTCCAAGAAAACTCTTTTCAATCCAAGGAGATTTGTAATTATTAACTTCATCAGTCTGTCTAAGCCCAATCACATCATAGTTCCTCGATGATCCAGTAAGATGTTGAGTCTGTGTGTTTACTTTCAGAACCAGCAGCTGGGAACAAAGTGGTAAACCATGTAGATTTTAACACCGTATTCACCTACAAAAGATACAACTTGACTTGACTTTGGTTAAGGTTTTGCTAACAATTAATAGTCTAGTGAATTTTTGGGTGCAGTGAGGTTTCAGTGTTGGCTTTACTTTAGTAAATTAAGTGGATATAATTTACTTTTCAGGATGTTACAATTAGCATTTCATTTAAATAAATTGAGGGTCTTTTTCAAATATTAAGTTAGCTAATTTGAAGTAAATCCCGCATTTACCTCGGCAAAGAATCCCACAATGCATTGTGCCACCACCAGCAGCAAGAAATAACTTAGTTTGTCACAAAGATGTTTGTGATGTTTGAGTTGAAGAGGTGAAGGGAACGGTAGCACTGCTGAGCTTGCTAGTCATTTTTCGGTATGTACATTTGGAATGATGTTTTGCTTTCCTTAAATGCTTTGACTGGGTGTTGGTTCCACGCAGAAATCATAGTCATTCTATTTATGTATTTTCCAGTTTAATAGCCACATCTGTTGACTTTGTAGGGACAGCACCATGAGTAAGTTTTACGTTCATTTTCATGACCGCTCCTTTCTGACTGAGGGCATGGTGTTATGTATGCTTCTTTCACTGAAGTAAGCAAATAAAATATAGTTTTTAAAATTGTTTAATATTTAAAGGTAAGAGTAACATGCTCCACCAGACCCCAGAAAACACAACCACCTCAGATTATTTAGACAGAAGTCACCCTAAATTGATGTGTTGAAGTTTTAAAACTTTGTAATCTGGTTTGTGATTAAAGACATTAATCAGCTGATTCTATATTTAGGTCCAGAAACGGCCAGCCAGGCTGGAAGACAGGGATCGGAGCTCTCTTTCTGCTTTCCATGGTTCTGGAGTTAATTACAAAAATATTATTTAATAAATAATCAATAAATAACTATTAATAGATGCTGTAGTGGAATAGGCTTACTATGAAACCGCAAATACGTTATTAGCCATTAACAAAACGACTGAATTATTTTTATAGCTTTTTAAAATGTGACCAGTGACTGGAGTTTATTTTTTATATAATTATTTTAATATTAATATTATTCTATTGCAGCAAAACCACTTGAAAAATGCTGAAGGGTTTTATCAAAAAAGAGTTGATTCAACTTGATTAATACATTTAATTATATCCTTTTAGATTTATTTCAGAATTACTGCTGTACTTGAATGTCTCATGATATTATCGCCTTTGCTGTAAATCACGGTGAAACAGCCCACACTATAAAAAAAGGACACTACAACTCTACTCAGTAAAATCAAGTAAACACAATACAACCAGTATTATTAATCATATTTTACTATGCTTGGATTTGAGTTACTTAATTTATATATTTTACAGTGACTAATGTAAGTATATTCAAAATAGAAAATATAAAGTAATTAATTATAATTTAAACAAAAAAATTAAGTTGGAAAAAATAAATGTACATAAATTAATCATAAAATTGATTTAATTCAATGTTATCGGATCGATATAAAGTAGTCAGTCAACTGATTAAAGTTTGTTAATTATGCTCATTAAAATCTCTATACTTTTATTTCTGATCATCATATATTCAAGCATTTAAAAACTGGTCACTTTAAAAACTATCTTTTCCACATGCAAGTCGCGTACAGCTAAATGACCTCTGGAAAACTGGACAATCATCCTCTAAAATTCCTAACATTTGAAAACATTTCATGAAATCCCTAATTACTGCAGGGTTATATAGAATTATCCACTAATAAGCACCATATTAAAGTAAAACCAAAGTGATGGATAAAAATGCAAAAATAGGTCTGATTAATAATGTCAAATATAAACTAATACATGAAAATTCCACAGGCAAACAAAAAGAAATTTGAAGTGAACTTTGCACTTTGAATCTTCAGTAATGTAAAATAAAACAGTTAATTTTTGAGTTTTCTATCCCAGACAGCCAAACCATTAACATGCACAGTAAAACAGGTCAGAGAAATTCTAATTATCAGTATGGAAACTGCAAGGAGGAAGAAAAAATGTTTAAACAAATAAATAAAGGTGAAATTCCACAGTTCTGCAGGCAATTGCTGCATATTGTGACAGTTTGACAAGATATGTCTATTAAAATGTAGTGCGCAGTAAATTGCATTGACTTATGCTGCTTCATGGTACACATGATTACAAAATTAGTGTACTTGGAGACACAGAGAGAGAGAAAAAAGGGAAAGATCTAAATCAAGAGAGGAGGCTGATTCACCAGCAGATAAGGAGAGAAACCAGATGGCAAATGGACAGCAGGAGGCTGGAGTCTGTCATGGTAATGCCAAAGTTCTACTGGCAGTCTGAGCAGAGAAGTTTACAAACTCACCGCTGCATTCAAGTCATGTCACTTTTACATCAATGAGCAGTGTGATGTCAGGATAAAACTGCAGATTCTGCCCAAGGTACTGACTTGCGATAAGCACTGGAAAATGTTCACTTTAAATGAACTTAGTTGATTTTTCATTCTTTGCTTTGTGACACTGGTCACAGGTGACAGTCCAGAACTGGAGGGTTTAGGGAATCCTGAGTTATCTTTGTGGTTATGTTGTTATAGGTGAAGGATGATGGAGGACAAACTGACCACTTATCTGCACGTTTTTCTTCTACTGCTCTCAAATTTGCATTATTTGCTGTTGTGTCAGTTGTTAATTTTATGTTGTTTTTTTTTATCAGTGTCAAAAACTGAAGCCATTTTTCACAATGACATACTGCTGCTTTTATTCTGTTTAATGAATTGTGTCATTAACCTGTTTCGGTTTTATGAGCTGCAGGGTCGACGAATGGCTACAAAAGCTCTCTAAAATGTGAAGAGCTCCCTGAAGAGCCACATTCAGCTCTTTGTTCTGTGGGCAGATAGTGAGCGCCTGTGTATTATGTCAGGTATGTGAATGTGCACACTGTTGTCTATGTACATCTGTGCCCAGCTGTATAGCGCTTGTATGCTTCCTGCCTTTGTTTCTCAGAGGGTGAGCTACTCCCTGATCCTTTCCACATAGCAGCCTCTGGACAGCCTGCTGTGGACTTGACATGTTTTATTCTGCGTGATGCATGGCCATATGTTCATGTATCCATCCAGGTGTGAAGGCTCTGTACAACAGAGTGATATGAATGTGAGAGAAAGCACATGCTCTGCCAGCTTCCAGATTCAATAGAGGATGTTTGTCTGGTTCCTTAAATAACATAGCTGCCAGACTTGCACACACGCATGCGCGCACCCCCACACAACACAAAATACAGTACAATTAGAATTTTTTTGTAAAATGTGCATTTAATTGTAAATTTTTTTCTACAACTAAATGTATAGAGACAGTATATAATTAGTTATAATTGCCTCCTTTTTGATATTACAGTTTGCTCCATTTGTGGGGTTTCACATCAACTGTCACACTGTCTTTTTATTTGCACTGACAACTCTCAGACACATTTTGTTTTCTGCAGCACTGCAGCAGAAAACAGGATGTTGAAGAAATGTACAAAACCTGGATTTGTCAGTTTAAATTATTTATAGTTTGTAAATTTAAATTAATGGACACTGAACAAACTGATTTATGGTAAAAAATAAATAAAAAAATAATAATAAAAAATACAAAAAAAAGAGAATATAAGTAATTAGTTCATGTTAAGAAAATGATTTTATACTGTGCATTTATCTGGATCCAGAAGTCCTAAACTGTCTCCTAATGAGTCACTTCAACATCCCAAAACTAAATCACAACAACCAATGAAGACAGTGTTTAGGATGTTTCAATGTGTTTGTTTTTTTGTGCACAGCATTATCTAGTACATGTACCCATTTTTGCTGTTATTATTGTCACACAGATTTGCATGGATGAGGCCATTAGTGGATTCCATCTCTGTTATGAATACATAAGCAAGCCACACTTTCATCTCTCCTACAAGGCTAATGGGATAGAAAGCATACGAAGCATAAACAAAGAAATTCAGTGCCACAGTGATGACCTGACTGATGAGCTGCTTGTCAGCCACATGTAGCTTTTAAAGTCAAGCAGGTGTGTTAGAACATTGCTTACCTGGACTTTATTGTATTTACCAGTGTGCAGTTTAAAAGGCTCATTTTAATGAAATGGGACGAAACTGAAAACATTTTTCACTGATATTTTTGGGCATTAGTGGCCTTTATTCAATAGTAACCTGTGAGGAAATGGGCTGGAGAGAGAAGTGGTCGACATGTAACAAATCGGCTGAAACTGGGAATTGAACCCAGGGCAACCATGTTGAGGACTGCAGCATCTACCCACTGATCCATCCATAACCCACCTTTTCAGTGATATATTAAGGTAAAAATTGAAGATTTCTCTACTACATGCAGCTCAGGTAACATAGTTCACCCCTCTACATTCATATAAATCGCAATTTATTTCCAATAAATTAGAATGTACATCCCAAATAGTCGTGTTTATCAGAATAAAAGTACCTTTTGAAAATAACCTTTATGTATATACTTGGCATACTTTTCATCAAGTTCATATGTATATCTTTCTGTCTTCACAAGAACTTAATATTGATCCCTAATCATCTAATCATTTCATCCATTTCTATAGCTCAATCTTATCTTAAACCTAAGCATTAATAGCACATGTCTAAACCTAAACCTGAGCTAAACTCAATTCACACCTTAGTCCTAAACCTAGCCCAAGCCCAACAACAGCACCGGAACAGTCAGTCCTCACTACATAGGTATTTATTGTAAAATGGGTCTTAGGTGAGAAATGCTAAAACACACATACACACACCCCAACACACACACACTTCCCATGTCTCCTCCTTTCATGCCTCAATGACTATTCATTCAATCTCACTACCTTCATTTTTTCAAAAAGACATGCAATCCTTTGCACATTAGAAAATCTTAGTGCAGCAGCATATTGGAGCAGCCTACGGTAGCCATATGCTGCAGGTAAAGTTCAGTTTATGAACCAGAGCAGAATGGTCTTGCATGTATTAAAATCACAGCTTTGTGTAAGCACTGGAAAGAAATAACAGCAACCATATGGCCCTTTTAGAGAAGTATAAAAAGAAAGATGGAGGACAGTTTGAAAAGTGGATAATGATTTATACATTATATTCACATAAAGACAGAGATGATAAAGAAAGCAGGCTGGGTCCTAGGAAATATGACTCTATGACATTGAAACTCCATCTAATGGTTTGAATGGGTAATGTAACGCATCATTATGTTCACATTTTGTATTCAAATATAATGATTATATGCAATTAAACTGACCTCAGAGAGACATGATCAGTTGAATGATAATAGTATCTAAGAGAGCTTCTTGACTCAGACTTCTATGACTTTTGTTGTTTTATTCTTCTCTTCTGAATTGAAAATGTGTTTTGTGTAGTCAGCATTTTTTCCTAGATTGTACGGTCATTAACTATGTTTCCATCCAATTGTCACGCTGATTTTGAGCAAACTTCTAAAATGTTGGGGAAAAACGCAAATTAGGCGTGTTTCCGTCTACTGGTTTAGAGTGAATCAATCAGGCCATGCAAAGTGTGATTTTGTCAGATGTTGATGTTATGCATGGCTGTAAGAAACAGGAAGTAGAGATTGCTAACTCGTACAGACCACACATTTCAGACAAGTGAAGAGAGGTTTTCAGGAATGTGTTGTAGCTTTTCTGTTATGTTAACTAATATTGCCGATGTTACATGCTGTCCTGAGATGTTGAGAAAGAAATGCAATTCTGACAGACGCTGACAATAAACACAGCTGGTCAGTTGTGAGGTGAATGTTCGCTACATCAGTACTTATTCAGTAAATGTGTTTCCATCTTCCCTTCGGCACATTAACTCTTTTTCGGAAATACCAAAAACCAATTGAAAATTGCACAACTGAAAAAAATCTTGTCATTTTCAAAGATACTTCAAAATCTGCATAGAAAAACATAGATGGAAGCATGGTTATTGCCATAAAAACTAGCCAAGTCACTTCTACCCCCACCACCTCTGGTGGATGATTCATAAGTGTACTTGGTACCAGATCCCACTGAGCCAAAGGTCACCAATCAGTTTAGAAATGACTATTTCAGACCTGCTGTGTTACGTTAAAGACACACAGGTAAACAGAGAGGCAAACCTGTCATTTGTTCACCTTCAAACTGTTTTACGAAAATACCAAAAACCATCTCAAAATTGCAAAACAGAAGAAGTTATTTAAAATTTTGTCATTTTCATTGATACTTCAAGGTAAGGAATTGGATCAACTGCCAACGGAGGCTTCAGGACATGGATAATAATAAGATTATCATTTCTGTCTTGCTATGTCTGACGGGAGACTGATAAAGACATTTTCCATGGATTTAAATGTAAATGAAGGGAATTTTGTGGGAACATTTAGAGAGAACATCATAATGCTGAACATGAACAGTCCTCAACTTCAGTGATTCTTTGAACCGAATGTCTGCTGATGGTTTTGTGGGTTTGGAGCCGACTGAGGCTAAATGGACATCTGCTGAGATGACAGCTCTGTGTGAGACAGGCAGCCGCCCCGTCGCCCTGGGAACCAATCTCTCAAAGCTTCCTGTCCGTTTTAAACCTGCCTTTCCACGCAGTCGGCTATCGGGTACAAATAGTCCTTCTGTTCCTGTTTGCCAAACATTTTATACCTCTTGCTGAAATATTTCAGGAGCTCAGATTCTTCATTGATTCCATCCTCCACCCTTCCAGACATCCCATCCTCTGTTCATCCCTTACCTCTTCCTTTTCATTCCTCATCTTATTCCCACACTTCCTCCTTCTTCCATTCCGCCTCTATCCATCCTCATTTCCTCCCTCCCCCCCCAACCTAAAAGAGAGGATATAGAGAGGCGAGACCTCTTGTCGGCGGTGGGAAAAAAGGGAGAGACCATCAAGGCGCAGACAGAGGGATGAAGCGAAAGTATAGGTTAGTAGGTAGCAGTATAGGCCTGTTCCATCCTTCCTCCCCCTCTCCTCACGCTCTGCTTCCCCCCTACCCCCGTTCACTGTGCCAGGGTGGTATGAACTGCTGGATTACAAAACAGCCCTCCCATGTGTCTGCCTGTTCTCTGTGCCAGCCGAGAGACAAGCGATACCATGCTCCCGGAGCGCTGCTGAGGCTGAGGGGTGGGAGGGAGGGAAGAAAGATGGAGAAAGTGAAGAAAAGAGTGAGAGAAGCAGAACGAAGAAAGTGGGAGGACAGAGAAATCAGATGAGCAGGGCTGTAGGGACAAGAAGACATGGAATGGGTAGACAAAAGATGTAGAGAAAGGAGGAGAGAGAAAGAGAGAGAGGGGGGGGAGGAAAAGAAGAAGGGAGGTTGGAGTGATGGCAGTTGAAAGCTTTGGGAGGAGCGGAGCACTGAGCAGCATCAGCCAGCGCTGTGAGAGCATGTTGAGCCTGCAGGGACAGCCGGGGGGTAAGTCACACACCACTCAGCTAAACATGCAACACTCACGGCTGCCTGCCGTTCTCTGCATCTCCGTCCCGTCCTGGGAGGCCAGAAGGAAAACTTTCACACGCAGTCTGAAATTAGAGACAGGTCTTAAAGCTGCAGGTCAAAAACTCAGAATCACCCGTTTACCTGGGCTGCTACATTATTTTCTTTTCCTGTCGCTTCCACCCAGGTATTCTGTATATTGTGTATTCTGAAAAGGTAATGTGAGCGAAAGAGACAGCTCAGGAGCAGGACCATCAGGGGATGCAGATGATGGCATGGAGACCGGAGAAGGAAGCCCTGTTTCCTGGAATCAATTTCAAATGTCTGACAGGCTGTCAGAAAATCATTATGCAACCTGCAGACACAAAGACAAGCTTTAAGAAACGGCATGCATGTGTGACGAGCCGCTGCTTCTGCACACGCATTCCTGCAGCGCACAATCAGCCCTTCTCTTCGCTGCACACACTCCACTCAGCTCTGAAACAGGCGAAGCCACTGGGCCTTAAACTGGGTTAACGCTGCAATTCAAACTATTTTTCTATCCTGAGTTTTTCCCTTCAGCCTGCAGCAGGACAGAATCTCTGTTTGGTGGGTGGGTGCGTGGAGCCAATCGGTTCTTGTTTCTGGAGGTGAGGGGTCACTTGTGGAGGGTGAAGTGGGCTTTATTGTGTAAAGGAGAACTGCTTCCTGTGATTCCTCTGCATTAGCCCCCAGCAGTGTGGGGCTGTGGAGAGGTGAGGGGGGTTCAGCCGGCCTGGCTCCGCTGCAGCCGAGTTAGCTACATCACAGGCCTCCGGAGGACGGCTGGGTGCCAGAGGTCGTCATGGTGAAGGGGGTGGCGGTGGTTCGTCATGGTAAGTAGTTGTCATGGAGACTGTGGATGTGGGTGGGGACCCCTGCAGAAGGGGCTCACCTGGTGGAGTCCAGATGCTGGTGGTGACAGAGTGAATAAGGCGGGGTCAGGTTGATCTGTGGGAGTCAGCGTTCTGCTTCTGTCTGACCCCAGTGTTCACAGCTCACACTAACTCCTGGTTAACCCTTTAACACTGACACTAGAAAAACAGAAATTAGTCAAAAATGTCCACACATTTAAGGCTAAATCCTTTTTTTTTTGACAAAATCTCTGCTCATCAATGTTTTTGCACTATTTCATGGACAGTATATCTTCAACTTCCTAAAATAATGGTCCAAGTCATTTTTTGTCAAAAGTGATTTAGGCAACAAGAACAGCAGCAAACCCCCCGCCCGTAAAAAAACAACAACATTTTTGACAACAAAAATAATGGAACATATCCGGACAAAACTGGCACTGCCCAACTGTAATACTTAGGTCCTCCAGCAGGGGGCACAAGGCCAGTGTATGATGTGATGCAGGAGATTTTGGAGGAAAAGAGCGACTTTGCTAAAGAGGAAGAGATGTCAGATGAACACGTAGCGAAGCAGTTTCATTAACTTTAGCAGAAGCCTCACAGTTTAACAACAGTCTTGTTTGAGTATCTGATGGTGGAGCTAGGGGCGGGAGAGTGGGGGAGGGGGGTGAGGGGCAGGCAGATGGTGCAAATCCTGAAACTTCACCATTTATTTAACTAGTTTCTTTTTCACAAACTTCTTATTTGCCTTGAATTTGCCTGGACAGTCTGGCACTGCGCTGCGCAACTAATGAGAAAGCCAATCCCTCCAAATGCATCACTTGACACACATGAATGTAAATATAATTTCTTTACCTATTGTTCAGGCTTTATCATAGTCAGATCACCGTAGCCCCCTGCTCCCCCCTCTCCTCCAGCAGCACCTTTTATCTGAGCTAATAATGGCCCCCGGCGCTGATAGCGACCCTGTTTGTATACTTTGTGGCATGAAGCCTCTGCGCTCTCACATGTGCTGGCAAGTAGAAGATCGTTTGAAAAGCACAAAGCCGTAACAGTACGCTGCTGAGTAATGCACCCCTCACCCTCTCTCTGCAGTTCGGCCATTCAAAGCGGTTTGGTGGCTCACCTGGACTCTGGGAACAGGAGAGGCTGTCAGCAGCAAGAAAACCCCAGAATGATTTGAGGATGAAACGATTGAAACGGAGGACAAGAATCGCCTCCGATTGAATTAGTTCTGTTTGATCAGCAGTAATTCAATGTGCTGGTCTGAACGCTTGCTCATCCGTCTCATGTATCCAAGAGGCGGAGAGGCGCCACCCCCATCAGGCCGCCTGCACCGGGTATCTGCAGAGAGAACTCTGCAGCTCCACCAGGCCGGGAGCTGCTGCGTGCGTTTTATACCACGACGCTCACTGCTCGTCTATTTGCCTTGAAAACAGAATCAAACAGCGTGCGCCTGTAGCGCTGGGGCCTGTAAGGGCCCCTGGGTGCGGCTTTGGACTGAGGAAACACAGTTCTGCCAAATCAGGTGCGTTTAAACTGAAACTGTAACAGAGAAAATGTCTTTAATTTTAGTCATTTGCTATTCTTTAGCTTTGTTACTTTTTCACAATCCCTAGACTCATTTACTGTGATCATTGAGGCGAGTCACACATGTACAGAGGCGTTGACTTTACACAGTTTCTGATAACTGCATAAATATATTGCTTTGCATATCTTTGTCTTTGATTCAAACGCATCAGCTAATATTTTTCTGTATGTTAAAGCTGTAGCATGTAACTTTCATTTTCTATTTTAATTTTTTTCTAGTATGTAACTTTTATAAAAAAAGAAATGTATTTCACATATTTGTTTAAACTTTCACTTTCATGTCCTAACAGTCTGATATGAGAAAGATAATCTGTGAACAAATCAAGCTCCCCCGCTTCTCCCAGTGCTAACTAGAAACAACCAATCAGAGCCATCGGTGGCCATACTTATTAGCTTGAGCATTCAGGGTAGGAGGTTGTAAGCAACAGACACACGGCCATGATTGACAGTGCTAAGCCCCGCCTCCTGGCTCTGATTGGTTGCTTTTGGTCAGGCGCTGTATTTCTTCAGGGAGGAGGTGGAGGAGGGATCCATCCCTTTTTGTTATGAGACAGATAACCTTTTCACAAGTTATCTGTCTCATGACAAACTGTTATGACATAGTGAGAAATTCAACAAATATGTAAAAAATATATTTTTTATAGAAGTTACATACTGCAGCTATAAGGTGAATATTTTCATTTCAGGAGAAAAGGTTTTGTACAGGTTTTTATTTTTATTTTTTAGAATTATAAATAAATTCTACTTGACTACATATATATATATATATATATATATGTAGTCAAGTAGACTACATACTATATATATATATGTATGTATATATATACATATATATATATATATATTTAAGATCTTGTCCAGTCACGTTTCTTACATCAGATTCTGCTCAGACATCCTTCTGGTGAAACCTCGTCTCTTGTTTTAGCCTTTCTCTATATTTTCACAAAATGTCCTTAAATTTAAGGGACATTTTGTGATACATAACGTATTTGAATATTTATTCCAAATACTATGTAATATATATATTTAAATATACATTTATTTATTGGTTTTACCACTGATGACAATCCCATTTCTAAGAAGAAAAAATCCTTTTAATTATTTTGCACCGCACCACTGTCTATCTTTAAATAGTGAAATAAAATCCAAACATAAACTCTCATTTATTATTTATTTTTTATCATTTAAAAATGAATTAAAATAGTTTATTTCAACAATTTTAATTGTTGAAATTAAACAATGTCAACATGCTGACAGTCATATCTAAAAGTAAAACTAAATATATAAGTGCATTATTTTAATTATTTCACATAATTTTAATATTAATATATAATATTTAGGAGCCCTTAACCCTTGGAAAATACTACGGAAGAATGTCACGTGGGCGTTCCCCTGCATGTTAAGGGTGTTAAAGACATCTCTGTCACAGAAGTAAGAAAAAAATACTTTTATGTATTTATTTATTTTACTCCTAATCATAGTACCGCTTTTAAGGAATGATTAAAAAATAATTAAGTTAACTTATATCTTTACTTTATCCTAGTGAAAGCCCAATCTTCAGGTGATAAAAAAAAATGTAATAAAAGTTTTGATTTATTTTACATCTGTAAACAGATCTGTCTTTGAGAAAAATCCATGACTTTCTTCAAAGGAAAAAAAATAATCTAACATGGATTAGGACATTTTGTACATTCAACTTTTTAAACTTGTGTAAAAAGAAAATATGGAGGTAAACAAAACAACCTTTTTCTACAGAGCTGAGTATTTTGTTTTATTCCAGAATGCAGAGAGAAAAATGATCAGAGAAAATAAAAGAACATTTTTGGTTTGTAAGACTTATCTGCAAACTGTGAGTCTGGCCTGTAAAGACAGATGTGACATTTGTCTCCAAAAGTTAATAAGCAGTTTGAAATAACATTGTGTTAATAAAAACATTTTCAGGTGGAACATTGCTGCGGCATTTAATATATGCAGGGCCGGTCACACCACAGAGCTGATGCCTGCTCCTATTCAGCAGAAATCTGAGTCCCACATGGGAACATGTTCATTCTATCAAACACGTGTTTCTAAACCTCTGCTGATCACAGAGAGGACACTGCAATCTGTTATCCTTCTAAGCAACAATAAAGACATTTAGATAGATTTTAATCCCGTAGACTATGCGACTCTTTCCTTAAATCAACCAGGAGATACACTATATTGTCAAAAGTATTTGCTCACCTGCCTTGACTCACATATGAGCTTAAATGGCATCCCATTTCTAATCCACAGGATTCAATTGGACGTTGGTCCACCCTCTGCAGCTAGAACAGCTTCAACTCTTCTGTGAAGTCTGTCCACAAGGTTTAGGAGTGTTTATTGGGATTTTTGACCTTTCTTCAGGGAGCACATTTGTGAGGTCGCAAATGGATTGAGGATGGAGGATGAGAAGCCCTTCTCTCAGACTCCGCTCTAATTCATCCCATAGGTTTTCTATCAGGTTTACTTTAGGACTGTGTGCAGGCCAGTCAAGCACATCCACACCAGACTCTGTCATCCATGTCTTTATAGACCTTGCTTTGTTACTCTGGTGCAGTCATGTTGGAAGAGGAAGGGTCCAGCTCCAAACTGTTCCCACACAGTTGGGAGAATGGGATTGTCTAAAATGTCTTGGTATGTTGAAGCATTCAGAGTTTCTTTCACTGGAATTAAGGGACCAAGCCAAGCTCCTGAAAAACAACCCCACACCATTATGCCCCCTCCACCAAACTTTACACTTGGCACAATGCAGTCAGACAAGTACCGTTCTCCTGGCAACCGCCAAACCCAGATTTGTCCATCAGATTGCCAGGTGGAGAAGCACAACTTCAGAGAACATGCCTCCACTGCTCTAGAGTCCAGTGGTGACGGCTCTGCACCACTGCATCTGATGCTTTACATTGCACTTGGTGATGTATGACTTGGATGCAGCTGGTCACCATGGAGCTCCATGAAGCTCTCTGTGCACAGTTCTAGAGCTAATCTGAAGGCCACATGAAGTTTGGAGATCTGTAGTGACTGACTCTGCAGTGCCTGGCGACCTCTTCACTCTATGTGCTTCAGCATCCGCTGACCCCGCTCCGTCAGTTTACATGGCCTACCACTTCATGGCTGAGTTGCATTTTCTTAAAATGCAGCTGACAGTTGACAGGAATATTTAGGAGTGAGGAAATTTCACCACTTTATTTGTTGCACAGGTGGCATTCTATCACAGTTCCACGTTGGAATTCACTGAGCTCCTGAGAGCGAGCCATCCTTTCATAAGTTTGTAAAAACAGTCTGCATGATTAAGTGCTTAATTTTATTCAGCTGTGGCCATGGAAGTGACTGGAACACCCGATTCTGAAAATTTGGATGGGTGAGCAAAAGCTTTTGTCAATATACTGTATGAGGTTAACATGGAGACTTAGGTTTTACTCCAGGGTTTTACTTATAAGAGTGACTTTTTTTGTGTTTGTCTTTAGTTAAGCGTCATCTAATTAAGACTTGTTCAAATGTCAAGAAGAGTAAGTGAAGCACATCAGGGCCATGTTGACTTTTCAAACAAACATGATGATGATGTTTAACTGTAAAAGCTTAGCTCAACTGCAGGAGGAATCCAGAGATAGTTGCTTCTTTTGGAGGGAGTCCAAAACTATGTGTGTGAATGCCAACAATCCTGCTGACTGGAGCGCAGCTAATAGATACTTTTTCTTTCCAAAACTAATCTCTCGATCTGTAAGAAGAAACTGCAGCAGCTCATTGTTAAGTAGTTTAAGATTATGTCAAGATTAAGAGCACAGCTTCTACAGACACTGCAGAATTACTGTAAAGTTACATTTACTGTACAGTAATTCTGAGGGACTTTGAATATTTCTCATCTTTATGCTTAAGAATATTTTTCCTTTACAGTATGAAATGTTTTAAGCTTAATAACAAGTCTAACGGTAAAACTTGGAAAACATATGGAGATAAATAAGATATAAAAAATGCAAAGGAGAAGCTAGAGAGAGGAAAATATATTTAACAATAATGTAGAAAAAATACAGCATTTTAAGTCATTTTTAAATTAAATCTAAAATAAATCCCACAGTGAAGAAAAAAAGCTAATAAATGATTATGATTGTAAATATTAGTGTCTCCATGCTGACCACTGAAAACTGAAAAAGATTTATTTTTGCCATGACAAGGTTTTATAAAATAATTGAAATTGCTGCACATTGCCTTCCAGAAAAAGATGGAATTTTGACGTAGTTAATGATTTGATCTGTATTAAAGTGTTATTTGAAGAAGGAACCCACAAATAACACTTTAAAACAAAACAAATCATGTCCTGAGGAGTTGTCAAAGTGCAAAAGAAGAATTTCACATTAGTCATTCATGTTAATGTGAACTGTTCACGTAGTATAAACAAATCCTACGGAACATCTCAAAATGTTTTTTGCCAAAAATGTCACCGCTTACCCAGTCTTTCATCTTGCAGGTTTGACTTTCAAGAGACTTCGTGAAACAGGAAGTTAAATTTAGAAGGGGGATAAAGGCGATTGGTCAATGTTCAGTTGAGTTGCAGTGATTGGTCAGATTTGCAGAAAAGTTGCGATGGCAGGCCTTGCAAAATTTGTGAAAGATAAATTAAATTATTAGATATTTCTGTGTTTTCAGCAGCTCCGGTTTGACCCAAAGCGGTGCGTCCCATCTCCATGCATGCTTCGCACCAATTGGCTGATGAAGAGCAGACAGCAGAGCAGCACCACCGCTCTCTCTCACACACACACACACACACACACGCCCACACATGCACACACTCATGCATTGTACATCACGCGCTTCACATGATCCCTCTCTGTCAGTGTGACTAGAAAAGGAGCGGGAGAAGAGTGTGGATGTGATGGAATTCCTGGAGAAAAGGGAGGGTAGGCATGCAAGGCTGTGTGTGTCTGTGTGTGAGGAGTACTACTCCTACATATTCCCATCCAGACAGAGCTACGTTTCCATGTGGGAGGAGTTACAAGAACAATGATGAGTTCTCGTCTCTTCCCCCTCGTGCTCGGTGTGTGTGTAAGACATCACGTGTGTGTGTGTATCTGTGAAAGTGTGTGTTTAAAGAGCGGCAGACTGTCACATGCAGCAGAGGAAGTGAAAGGTAAGCCCCTTTTTTCCTTGTCTTTGTCTCCAGATTCCTTTACTCAGATGTTTTATGGAACAGATTTCAGTTTTGGTCAGCCGGATGTTTGGACGTTGGGGTCTGCGCTCGTTCTTCTTTGTCCGCTAATCTTTCATCCACTTTAAGCACTTTCGCTGTCAGGACGGCTGATCGGGATTGAGTACATTTAAACGATGAAGGGTTGGTTGTAACTCCATCATCCACACCTACTGTTCATGTGTCGCTGTGATGAGTGTGTGTATATCGGCTGTGGGCTGCAACAAGCCCCTCTGAGATGATGTATCCTCGGTCCCTATTTGTCAAACTGCTCCCCGAGGATACACCTTCCATTTTTCATTGTCTTCCCACGCTTGTCTTCCCCCCCCACACACACACGCTTTCACTCACACAAGAGCAATACTGGGAGGTAAACTTTCTATTAGAATGCGTTGCTGGCTAACATCTGGTCCTGGGTGAGTGCTGGGGGCTGTCAGATGGGCTGAAATGGAAAGGTGATCGAGGGGGGAGGGACTGTCAGGGACAGACTCATGGAGAAGAGGTGAACATGCCTGAAAAAGAGCAGAAACTAACAGAAAGGAACAGAGTGTCAGGAGGAGGAGAGACAGTCGGTGTGGAATATTTTCACACGCCTGGTTGCCCCCCCCACCCCCACCCCCACCCTGGCTGTGTGGACAGGCAGGCGGAGCGGCCCTTTGTTTGACACATAGCTGCACACAAAGGCATCCACACTTTACTAGGGCAAAGACACACACACACACACATGCTGCCTCTCATCAGGACCACTTGTGATTGGCTGCAGCTACACTTCATGCCTGTGCTACAGAGCAGTGCTGGAGTAAAACAAAGCCTTTTGGTTAAATTGCATCTTTTGCTGCTTGTGTGCCCAGAGGAGGGAAAGTCTTTGGTCCTACATGTTAGGAGCAGATAAGATGAAGCAGCGTTCAGCAGCAGCTGTGGGAGACCTTTGTTCCTGCTCAGACAAAAGGGAACATGTTGACTCTAGAAAGCACATCGGCTCACTTTGAGATTGCTCATCCTGAGGCAGTGTGACTCGACTGTCGCTGGAATATTTTCCCAGACGCGACGTGATTCATTAGGCTGAGCGCGCACACACACGCATCAGCAGAGATTTTGATTTTGTTCCGGTGTTGTGCTCTGAAATCGGACCTGAAGGGAACGCCGTGGGTGGGAAAAGAAAGGTTTGCCGCATATGAATTCTTGAATTTTTGAACCTATGCAGAGCTCTGTTTAGTGCAGGAGCAGTCTTCAGACAGGACTGAGTGTTTCTGATGTGATCATTCAGAGCTTAAATACAGGGTACAGTGTGAGTATGAGGGAGAGTGACAGCTGGATCTTGTGCTGAAATAACAAAATGATCAACTTTAAATATCTGTGCTTCTAACAGAACGGAGCGTGTCTCCAATTCCAGGAAACATGAATCTCTTTGTTTCTTCAGTTTCCTCTTTGTTAGAATCCAGGAGCTGTTTCCTGTTTTACATTCTACGCTGGGCTGGAGTTGCCACTAAAAAGATCTTGTATTGACTTGTATCACATTCTTTTCAGTGACTTTGTAATTACTGATATATTTATGCATAATATGTTATTTGTTTCTGTGGTTTGTCTTTTTTTTTTTAGTTTTTTGTCTCTTTCAGCAGGTTTAGAGGCAGACTTGTATTCTCGCTATCCTTCTTTCTCTCCTCTACTCTTATTCCCCTCTTTCCCTTTAAAAATTTTTCTCCACCTTTCTCCCTTTCTTTTCTCAAAGCCATTTTTTACCAAAGTTTTAGATATATTTCAAGTGGAGCGTCATATCGAATGCCGTAATGCTCCACTTGTGAAAATAAATTTGTTGAGCCTCATTTGACACTCAGACACACTCGCCACACTGGCTGCATTCCCATTGCAAATGTCCGCAAAACTTTTTAAATATTCTGCTAATGTCAGAGGAAACATTGGCGTCTTATTCATGTGTTGGAGCGACAAGGCCCGCCTATGGAGGCAGCATTTTGGGGAAGTAGTTCCCTATTTTACAGAAGAGTTATGGATTCAACATGTTCGAATGACAAACTTGACATTTAATGAGCCCACAAATAAACGTGTTGCTGCTGTGTTCAAACTGGCATGATACAAAAAAAATAGTGATTCCACTGCAGTTTTGCAAAATCCATCTGTTCCTATACAGCTGAAAATGTTTTATTGAAAAAGTTGTTTTTTTTAAATTGCTTTGTTCCCATAAAGCAAATTTTGCTTTATGGAAATAATTTGAAAATTTGCGTATTTCCAAATTACGCAATTGTATGGTTAATGGAAACGCAGCTACTGCTGGACTAGAAATGTTAAAAACATAAGAGATTCCAGGAGCTGCTTTCAATAGTCACACCTGAACTTTTTAAAAAATCTTTTAAATTTTTTAAATTTAAAGGAGAAATACAGTTCACATCACAAGTTAATATTATGTAGTTCTGGTGTTTCACACCATCAACACAAAACAGAGTCAGAAAGCTGACCACAGCTTCACCATTTCTCTCTTCATTATTGCTATTGTGATAACTGCTGATGAGTCTTGGTGGAGGAGTTTTGACTTCTTCTGCTTCACAGATTTGGATCATTGCCCTATTCCAGAACCTAAGCGAGGTTGAGCTTAGGGTCCCAAACCAATAGTGGAAAATTCTCCTTCAGATTTTTCTGCTAGAGAATGAGTGAGGCGGCCCCAAGCCATCACACTAGCACCACCACGTTTCGCTGTTTTATGTTCAAGCTAAGAGTAGCTGAACTGAAACGTTTAGTTGTGAACACAAAAAGCAAGGACAGAAGAAATTCTTAACAGTGCTTATAATTTCTCACAGTGCTGTATTTCAGTTGGATTTTTTTTTTAAAATTCCGGTTACAAAGTTTCTGTGGGAATGTGTGGTTGACAGATTTCACACTTTAAGTCGCATAACAAGGAATTTAAGGCAGTGCTGGGCAAAAAGAGACACGGCTGACTCTGAAATGTCATCATTTTCCAATCTGCCACAGAAAGCAGGACCACAGCACTCTGAGAGGAGCAATGTTTAAAACAGTTCCTGGCACTGAGCTGACAAAATACTGCACAGATGTAGGGCTCGCAGGATTGGTGGTTATGCAAATAAATCTAATAAGGACAGACAACGCTTCATTCCTGAGCTATAGAGAGCATGTTACTGTGCACATAAGGAAGCCCCAGTCTTGCACTTTTCACTATGCAAGTTATTACCACAGAGCCTAATCCAGCACACTGCGCAGAGCTACTTAGAGATAGGAGGAAGTGTGAGTCTGGAGGCGAGGGAGAGGGAGAGGTGAGGCTTTAATTCCAGCTGAGGATGGCAGGTGTGTTAAAACCTGATAAAACGCAACATTAGCTGAGTGACAGACTTTGCTAGTGGCTTTTATCAGAGGATGTGTGTGTGTGTGTGTGGGGGGGGGGGGTGTGCTTGTGGGTTTGTGATAAAAAGGTGTGGGGGTGTGTATGTGTATGCATTTGGTCTTGGCAGGCCATCTTCCCCTCCATTGTTTTCTGTCTTTCTCTGCTGGCCTTGTTTGCTGGAGCTGAGAGGAGAGCAGTGGTGAACCAGATGCAGCTTCCAGCAGATCAGCAGAACCTGCTCTCTAAAAACGGGGCGAAGAAAAAAAAAAATCACAAATTCATTTCTTTACCCTCCTGGATTACGGCTCTAGCAGCGCTGACTAGAACATTTAGAAGTTTAGAGACACTCGCTTAACCATTACCATCAGTATTTTTTTGCAGCACTAAGACTTTTTCATGGAGGTCAGTTGGTGTGGTGTACTTTGGTCATTAGATGACCCGTTTCAGCTGGTTTCTTGGCGCTCTGTCTGACTGTACGTCCTTTTCTTAATGCGTTCAATACGTTTTCACTCTATCATTCAACTTCATTGCATATTATTTAATTTATGAACCACTTTCTTTTTTTTAGGATTTGGGGATTTTTTTTTCCAATTGTCATACTTTTCAGGGTCTTGAACTGCATTCAAATTCTTATTTTATTTGTGTTGTGTTATTTGAGATCATGTCATATTATTGAAACAATATTTAAGTTTTTAAAATGTTATTTTTAAAGGGGTTTTTTTGGGCCCTCCTGGCCTTTATTTGACAGTGGTCAGACAGGAAGGGGGTTGTGAAACTCAGGTGTGATGTCACATCCAGCTCCGCCTTCCGAGGTTAATGGAGCTGATCACATGACCATGTTGGTTTGATTGTTCAACAGTGCTGCTCACAGTCGATTAGTGCCACCATAATTATTAACTGAAATACTCAGGACTGCTGTATTAATCACCTTATTGGTCAGTTAATCAAACTTTATTCTTGTGTTCAGTAGGCCAAAGGAAGAGAATCTTCATCGGCGCAGACAGGGAGTTTGCATACTGCTCTATTAGGTTGTGTTGTAGCAATGGCACATAAGTTGCTATGTTTATTCAATGGAATTTAGACCAAACACTCAGTGAGGACCTGGACCTGTTGGAGATCAGATGACATGTTGGAGCAAACTGAGGCTCTTTGGGCTCCAGAAACGATGTCAAACTGAGCAGAGGTTTAACACATAAACATCATAACTAGGCTGGTTAAACCTGTTTAATGGGTTTTAACAGAGGGATGCATAGAACAGACTGACAGTAAGGATATAAAGGTCATGCTGTTGCTTAGGCTGCAGGCTACTATCAACAGGCTACTGTTGATTATTTTCTATCAATAATTCAAGACCATTTTTACATTCTCTCTGTTGTTGTTTTTTCTTATTGTTTTAAACTAATAATAACCATAGTTGACATTTTAAGTGGCAGAGATTTAAAATACACGATCAGCTTTACTTTTATTTTTTTCTATCTCTACAAAACATCTGCTTAGTATGTTTAAGAGCAGAAATGGCTCTTTAGATTGTAATGGCTGCTAATGCCTGTGCTACATTACTAACTAGGTTAAGAAGCATTGCTGTAACATTTTCTTACTGCTGAGTGTCTTCTTACACCGGAGAAAGTAAAGGTAAAGATAAGGCTAGAGTTTGAATTAAGCCACATACATAAATGGAAGTCATCCCGTCTTTCTAATAAGGACAGAAACGTGAAGTTGTATCAGTGTGGCTCGATCCGCCTCAGTCAGGTAGCTTCAGCAGAGAGGCGAGGACATGCTTCCTTCACTGCTGGGGGATTTGTGAGCGGACCCCAGGAGCCTCCATTCTTATTTAGGCCTGCCCTCATTTTTTATCCTCGTTTCTCCTGAAGGAGGTGAGGCTGCAAAGCGCAGCGTTCACCATAAAGCCAGCACACATCCATGTGAACATAACACACCTCTACCTGCTGTGTATCCGGCCTCATTTCATACCACACTACTGATGGATGGTACTTTAAATGCTTTTGCTCAGGTGACGTAGGAATATTGTGTCATTTTTGAAACTATGACACATGAGCATGAATTTATATTCAGTTTTAGCTTGATGCGACATTTTCAGTAAAACCATGTCAATTAGATAAAAACATTATTAGCTGTATATATTTCCATTGGCCTAATTAGAATTTTTTTTTTATTTATTGACTGTCAATATTTTCAACATTTCAAACGTAGTGTTTTCCTGATATTGTGCACTAATATTAACACACAAATCAGTCCAAGCCCATAAAGTATGAGTAAACTGTTCTCATTGTGCCATGAGGAGCTGCTCCGGCCTGCTAATGTGTGACAGGTCACATGATCGCTGTGTGACTTCCATCCATCACTGGGAACAAACAGACACAACTCAACTGAAAATGATCTGTTAAAAACTCACAACAGAAAAAGTGAAGAGTGTAAATTATGATCAGACTTTTCCATGAACCTTTATGGGGATTTAGTTTTATGAAGATATCGGCAACAAGGTTTAATTTAGGTCCAAATTAATGCATTTCAATGGAAACAAAACCAAGTTCAGTCCAGGATATTACTGACAATAGTCCAGCTGTGTGTAACCCTTATGCAGTGTATTCAGCAGCATGCAGGAGAAAAGAGGCAACTGGGCAAAGAGTGGGAAAAATATGTTGCCATTTTATTTTTAGCAGAACTAGAGACAGGGAGGGAGACGATCCGCTCCAACAGGCTGAAGAATGGTCGGGTTACTGATGGTTAGCATGAAGGAAAATCTCAGCTTTCTATCAGTATTCTATGAGCTGCTGAATTTAAAATATGGTTTTAGTCCTGAACTGATTGCCATTCCTGCATCTTTAAACAGTAACAACATGTGAGTTTTTCCTGTACGGACGCAGGTCCTCCTGACGCTCCCGCTGATAACCGTCTCCTCTCCCAAGAAAAACAGGCTGATTTCATCCGGCCCCCTCCAGCATTCAGCTGCTGAACCCTCCCTGTCTTTGCTATCTCTGATTCAGAGCAGCGGCTGCTTCGTCCCCGAGCTAATCAATGCTGATCATCATAGAGGCATGATTAATGAGCTTATTATCAACGCAGAGCGGACCTCATCAGCGCCTGAGAGAGACAGAGGCAGCGCAGACAGACAACACTCACACATATTAAGCACACATGTCAAACATTATTACAACATATAAATCTGTCATATTTCTCAAAAATTCTGGATATATAAATGTCAGTCCAGTATTTGAGACTCAAATTATTTTCCTTATATGGAATGGATGACATAAAGTAAGATCCTGTATACTTCAAAAATATGCAGTTGAACTTTATACACATTTCAATACAACAGATGCAATTTAATAGAGTAAGTGGTATATAGTCATATTTGGTGTATTATGGATAGGAATATAAAAGCTTTTACTTCATCCTATTCCCTTTGAACCACTCATAGTTTTTTTTCTCTGTCAATATGTGAACATGTTACTTTTTTAACTTCATTTGTTTAAATAAATAAAAAATTTAATTAAATGAATGACTGACATCTGTTCTGATCCCACAGGTCAGCTGTCAGCCGTAAGGACTGAAGTCAGCTGAGCGGTAAGAAAACTGCTCTTCCTGTTTCCTGCCTACTGAAACACACCATCCTACTGTGGTTTAATACCATTGCAGCCATACATGAACTGATATGATGGCCTGTTTCACGCTCAGAAGTTGAAAATTTCAGGTTGAATACAAGCTAACTGCAGCGCTTTGTGAAATCTGACTTGGAAAGTCGGATGTTTCTGTAACAACCCCAGTTTTTGGGTAAGACACTAGAACCCCCTCCTCGCCTGCTGGTGGTCCGACGGCCTGGTGGCGCCGGTGCATGGCAGCCTGGCCTCTGTCAGACTGATCCAGGATGGCTGTGGCTACTGTCCAGTAGCTTACCACTATCAGTGTGTGTATGGATGAATGACTGAATGTAGTGTGAAGCGCTTTGAGGTTCTCTGGTGCAGATGAAGTGCTATACAAGTACAGACCTTATCTGTAGTGCAGCAGAGGGTCAGAAGGAAGAGGGGATTTCTTTTGTGGATCTTAGGTGGTGGTGAAGAGTTGTGAGGTGTGAATGGATGTTTTCTAACCTGGTGAAGCCCAGCCTCTTGTTCTACGCTTTGCTTTGTCCGGAAGGTCTGGACCCTCGGATGTTGAGAAACGATGGCTGGCTGGAGGCCCGGACTGTGTTGAAGTTTGAAACAACTGGATCTAGTTCTCCAGTTCAGTCTGTAGACTCTGTAGCTGTGGTCCAGTGCTCTTTCTGGACCACTGCCTGGGGCTGCCTGGTGCCTGAGAGTTGCTCTCCTGTGAAACTAACATGAGAATAGCAACAAGGTACATTTGAAATGCAGAAAAACACAAAGTAGGAGTAAACGTAATGGTATTTACGGTTTTCAAATTAACACAAGCTGTTGAGCCAGTTTATCAGTCATGTTTATCAGTTTTCAACCTTCCTTCCTTCAAGCCACTGAATACATTATTACATTATAATCTTTTAATTTAGATGAAGGTGATGAGCAAATAACTGTAAAAACTGAATGATTTACTTTCTTTGAACTGATGAATCATCTCCTCCCCCAAGGTTGGAACAAAGCAGGATGGAGGTAGTTACTTTTTACAGGACAAAGTAAATGAACAGGGATTGAAATAGGCCAGTAGATTGACTTTATTCAGAAGAATGGACAGGAGAAGATGATGAGAAGACTTGCTCTGGTTGGTCTTATGGCTCAGCTGCCTCCCATATTTGTTCTTGTTCAGAAATTTGTCTTTAAAGCAAAAATCATACAATAGAAGAATAAAGTACTTTTAGTCAATTCGCAAGAACAGGAAAGCCTAACCTTTCAAAGATGCTGTGGTTTTATTACCAAGTTACAATATGAAGAATCCTCCGACTGTTTCTTAAGGTTTTCATAGTTATTACATTATGAAAAAATATTGATGTAGCAAACCTCCAGGGGTCTACCTACCATCCACAAGATGGGGCCAGACAGTCAGTTATATAAGAACTGTTTTAGTTGACCCAGTGTGGTAGTAGTTAAAATAATTAATAAATGGTTAGACAAGCAAATAACAAAAATACACAACTGTAAGTTTAAACCCCAACCTTTCAAAGATAATTTAATCTTTGTTTTATCTTGGATGTTATGGCTATAGAAACCCAAATCTAGCAATTCTAGCAGAATTGCTAAATTTAAGGAATCTAACCATGTTTTAGTGTAACTTTGCAAATCGTCCGCTGTCAGTTGATTCAAATACTGCATGTCTCTAAAACAGTCATTTCCTCCTGTAATGACCCACCTTGTGATTTACATCTGGAAGCAACCAAATGTCAACCTGAAATCCAAAATAACAGGACGTTTCTAGATAAAAGTAACTTTTAAATATTAAAAAAAAGTTTGAAAATGGTACAAAATAATAGCATTGAATACCTGATTACAATTTTGCTAGTATGACTTGGTAAATATCTGAGGCAGTGTGGACAGAGCCTAAGTTAAATACATTTACAATGTCCCAAGTACAATTGTCCAAATAAGCAATATTTAGATATGAATGGTTTTTAAGATTTTTTTTTTACATAGAAAACATAATCATCAACTGAGATCTTTTTAATTTCCCCAAGCTGATGTGTGACACAACGTCACACATCAGGGCTGCATTTAAGGCCAAAATATGATGCATTTCAGCTAAATGTGTTGTATGTTATTGTTTTTACTTCACTAATTCATCACAGTTGTCTCTTTTTTGGGGCTGATTGTCCAGCTTGATTGTGATTGGCTCAGATGCCCTTTAATCTCCATATAGACACATTGTCAGATATCTGCAATAAGCTGAAGATGGCATGTAAATGAAACAAGTCATATTAAAACCTTTTAGTATTTTTGGAGTACTGCTTATTCTACTTTGTAGTTTTTCAGAACCAGGCACTTACGGTATTTTATTTTATTTTATTTACCCCTCTCATTTTTTACATTGTTGTTCTCACTACTTGAATAGACTTTGCAAAAACAAAGTCATGGTGCAATTATAAAGCTTCAGATTGGGAAATGGGAACATTATCTGCTGCAAATCAAAGTAAGTTTCCACATTCTGTCATGAAAAGCAGCTGTAAAGAAAGACAGACTCTTAATAATAAGGTTTGGTTAAATAAAGTTTCGATGGAAGGACGAACTGCTGCAGCATCAGCTGCTCACAGGAAGTCTTGAGCTGTCACTCTCGTTGTTTAGCAAATTATAATACATTGTTGCATTCCTTTCTTCTTTCTGCTCACACACCTGCACACTGGTGTGTCTCGTGGGAGCCTGGCAGACGTCCTGCACACTGAGGAAGCTGTCAGTGGCACTGTACAGCTCTCTGAAGCAGCCTCTGTTTCCCTACAAGCAATCCCACATTTCCTCTTACTCCTGAATACTTCTTATTTTGTGAAAAAAAAATTAGTCATCTCGAACTCTACCACAAACCCGTCTATAAAAATGGTGAGATGAGGCTCTTTGTCTGAAAATCTGAAAAACGGTTGCCATGGATATTATAGGATTTCTCGAACATGCATGAAATAATCAAGGCAACAGTCCAGGTATGTTTTTGATGAGGAAATAACATTATAACCTGATGCAAAACTCCAAAACAATGATTCTATGTAATATGGCTTTTTTAATGAAGTGATCACAATCTGATTTCATTTTTCTATCAGCGCTAAAGTAGGATTCATATGGAGAACTTTCTTTGTGCTTTCCTTATTACAGAGGTTATGGTAGAGATAGTCACCAGACCTAATGAGTGTTTATGACGGTGTAACATGTTGTGCGTTTCCTCCAGAGGTAATTGGGTGAAGCAACAACCTAACAGGAGCCGGTCATTTGGCAGCTCTGGCTCTGTGGATGACAGCTCAATGTGCTGCTGGTGCAAACAGAGGAAGATGGTGGGAGAGGAAGCGAGGATGATGGCCCCCTACAGAGCATGACATGACATGTTTGTGTATTTGTGTGCACAAGACATCTGCGTCTTCCTTTTTTTTATTCTTTGCTTCATTCTTCCTCCACCTCTTCAACTCTCTCTCCTCCATCTTGCTCCCTGCCTCCCTGCCTGCCTCCCTGCGTGGCTCCCTCCATCCTCCCGGCTGTCGGAGGGGACGGCAGCTGCTTCAGAGCAGCTGTGGCACACCAGGCCTGTCAAACTTCCATTGTACAGTCCTCGTATTTTTGCTGCCTCTCTCTGCAGCTGCAAAATAACATCCAGCATCATGGAACGAGCCTCACCCTGCTGCTGTCTGAAAGGCCACTGGGCCACATGGTGCCTGGGAGGTCCAGGCAGCGCCGGCCGGAACGCTGCAGCGCTCTGTCAGCGCCTTGCTCCCGAACAAATCCTGAGAGGAAAAAAGAACAAGAGGAAGATTGTGAATGACAGCAGCTAAATAAGCGGCTGAATTAAACACCGGCCGGAGACTCCAATGAGCAAAGGTTAAAAAAATTCAGTTCAATTCACAACACATCGTCTCTCAAAGCAAGACTAATTCAGCTATTTATTCCCGATGATGTCATTGGGAAAATGAATCAAAAATGTGACTTGAACTCTGAAAATCAAAGGGCTCCTTACCAGATTGTTGGCAAACTTGATGGCATGCTGACGATGTGGTTCAGTAGTTTGATTGGAGCAGAAATGCAGCAAGGCTACGTTCACACAGCAGGTCTTAATGCTCACTTCCCAGTTTTTGCGGAAATCCAATTTATGCTTTATTTTGTTTTGCGTGGCCGTTCATAAATATGACTAATATCAGACTGCTGTATGGACGGTTTATGATCCCAAAGTGACCTGCAGGCGCAGAAAAAAAACATAGATGTCACACATTGTTTACAGAAGTAATAAAAAATGAGTCTACTCATCAGGTTTAAAGTTTATTCAGCAATCAGAGCTGACAGGATTGTTTAATTCATAACAGGATGATGGCAGTAATAAAAAGAAAAGACGACTAGTAGTGATGGCCTTCAGTGAATCATTGGCTGCATGCAGCTTCTGTCTGTTTGGGTGTGTAGTCAGAGCCAAAAGTGGTGGACTGTGATGGGATGCTGTCCACTGACACACACTTCTTTCATAATTTCATATTTATAACTTTCAGCCATTGTTTACATCCAGATTCACCACGTCTGAATTCTTCTGGTGCAAAATCATTAACTGAGTGACATAAAAGTCGGATGAAACATGATGTGACCGTTCAGACAACAGGCGCTTTGAAAACAATCAAATATGTATCTGATTTAGTTCCACATACAGAAGTGGCAAAATCGGATTTTTTTGCAGGGTGAAAAGTTCGGAACCGGGCCTTTCAGACTGCGATGGAAAATTTGGATATACCCACTGTGTGTCCTGGTGTCAGTAGCTCTGTAGGGCTGTAGGTGGCGACCCCTCTCCTATAAAAACTGTAATTTTTTTCTTCCATTTCCTGTCTTTTCCAGATCTAGTCCAGGGTCTTTCGTTCTTGTTCATGAAATATTTCTCTGATTTCCTCCCATGGTCCGGCTGAGTGGGTTAAAACTTGTTCTTGCGTTGGCCTGTGATGGACCGTGGACAGACAGGTGACCGGTTCAGGGTGTACACCACCTCTGCACCATGATAGACAGGTGGCAGCATTAACAGTTTCATGGCGGTCCTTCAGGGCAGCGAGTTTTGGACAGATAACAGTGAGGGACATCAGGCTATGACAAACTTAAGCATCTGGTGGATCCACTCCTTGCTATCACAGATTTCCTGGGGTTGTTGGATTTCTTCTCGTGTGTGTGTGTGTGTGTGTGTTCTGCTCATGTTGCTCCAGTTTTCACGTGTGTCCCTCTATGCCGCAGAGACTCGGCTAGCAGCCCATGCAGAGCTGCAGATCCAGCCCAGTGCCTTCTCCTAATGAGCAGGCTGTTGTTGGCCTGCCATGGGGACCCTGCTTCAGGGCTGGCACGCCCTGCAACACTTTACAAACTAATTAAACTCCAAAGTCTCCTCTTCTGCACTAAAGTCAAGGCAGCTCTCATCTCAAAGAAAATCCAGGAGGAAAAACTTAATAGCTTTTTTTTTTCTTCTTCTTCAAACTCTGTTCTATTTGACTTCAGTCGCACAACCTTCAGCTATAGAAGCGATACTTATTGCTTTCTGCAGATCCCTATAAAAGTACTCGCAGCCAGTGAACTTTTTAATATTATTTTCACTTTGCAACCTAAAGCCGCAGTGTATTCTACTATTTTACACAGCAGACACACATATAGCAGACCATAACTGTGAAGTGCAAGGAAGATCATTCATGTTTTTCAGAATTTTTCACTCCCTTGTGAGTCTCTACGTCTTTTTGCTCTGCCTATCAGATTGGTCAGCTTTTAACCTGGAGTTATCTCCATCCATCTTCCATCAACTCATGATGCTTTAATGAATGTAACTACATATTTAGGGTGATGTGCAGTGTTAGTTTCCTTTCAGTTATTATTGTTACATTTTCTTCCATGTGTACTGTGTCTCCTCTAGGCCCGGCGGCATGGGTGGGCATTGGGGGGCATTGCCCACCCACGGAGTCAGCCGTGCCCCCCCTGGACTGGAAGCTGTTTGTAGTTTTTACCTCAGAGTGGCCAACTCTCTGTTATTTCTCTATAGATTTGATACAGTAGGGGCTTCCGCACGTCCTATATCAGCGCCTTCCGTCACTTTTTTCAGTCATTAAAACTGTTTAATGTTGTTAACACCGTTGTGACCTGTTTTTCCGAGTAACATGAGCGCTACGACGCTCGCGCTGGGTTTACACCTGTGCGGCAGGAGACCTGCTGCTGCTGTGCAGAGCTGCGCAGGTGTGTGTTAGAATTGTGGCAGCAAACCAGCAAAACGCAAAGAACTTTGCACAGTTTTTCCCCCAAACTAACCGACTGAGTTGAGTAATGCTGGTGGATGGAGGTAATGTTAGCTAAATGATGACTAGCTAATACATATACAGCACCTTAAGCTTGTTAACTAGTAGCCTGTAGACTACTGATGTTGTTGTTCATGTTCAAAAGTGTGTAGCACTTGTTACACTGAGTAACTTTTTTAGAAAAAATGTACTTATATGAGTAGTTTTACTGCACTGTACCTTTATCTTTTACTTGAGTAATATTACTATTGCTATGTATTCATTTTGCCCCTCGCCCCAATAATAAGCTGTGCAAATGATTTAATCGTCTGTTGATTTGCAGCAATCCACATTAAAAGCAGACATAGAGGGCCCCAAAATCAAATTTCGCTTTGTCCCCATTGAAGCTTGGGCCGGCAGCCCTGATGCTAACATCTCCACAAAACATATTAAAGATCGTGATTGTAACATGTTTTACACACATCAGGACTGGTGTCAGTGTAACAGATGCTGATTTTCCTGTAAAAAGTATAGAACAAGTAGGAGTGATTAAGATGTAGCAGAAACAAATTTCATATTCATTCATTTTCCTTTTTGGTAATAAAAAGACAGCTCTGTACTTGAAATTTGTTATGTCTGGCTTATTTATTATGAAATAAAAACAGAGCCTGTCTTGAAAGAATGATAGTTGGGGTCTGTCTATATGCTGGAACTCTTTGGTCTCAGGCGTGACGGAGGGGTAAACGTGCTGGATTCCACCCTAACAGTCGAAACATGGTTTGAGTAATTTATTTTATTTTATTTTTTTGGCTCTAGTGGCCTTTATTTGAAAGTGCTCAGAAAGGAAAGTCAGGTAATGAGAGGCAGGGAAGACATATGGGAAAGGTCACCAGGCCGGGAATCGAGGACTAAGGCCTCCATATGTTGGTTGTTCTTAACCCCTGAGCCACCACAGCACCCTGAGTAATTCATTCTTAAGTTTATTGAAAATTTATGATAAAAAGATCATTTGTGATTTTCACCTTCAGCATCTTGACTGTTTGCACGAAGACATAAATGGGTTTAAACCATCCGATCAGAGTCTGTTGCTACAAAAGTAACCATGCCACATCAGTTGGGCTTTCTTGAATATTTCCATATGAAAATGTAGCGTTTCCTCCGTTGTGCTGCCTCCAAGCCACGCTCGCTTTGGAAATCCAGACAGGCATCAGATTGGCAGGCAGGCCGCTGTATAGCATCATCGCTCACCAGCCAGCTGCACTTCCTGCGATAAGGCTGCCGTTCATTCTGGGCCCAAAAGTGCTGGATTCAATCTGGCCATCTGCCGATTGCTCAGCGTTTCTGTCTGTCTCCGCATAAACTGCAGCACATATTCCTGTCAGTCAGAACCTCCACAGTATTTACCACCTTCATTTCATTACACTGGCTTCAGCAGAATAATCAGTGGAAAAAACTCAGAAAACCCCTCAAACCAGGGGGAAAAAATATTTTGAACAAGTTAAATATGATGAACAAAACTTGATTTAGCAGGCAATGATTACACAGAGCAAATATTCTGAAACGCTATTGAGTGACTGAATGCAGTGACAGCCTCCTTCCTCGTCGCCCTCAGCCTGTGAGAAGAATGATAAGTTATTGAAGCTGGTGTCTGATCTGAATAAAACGACCAGGACCTCCATTAGAAAACGCTCAGCCGGCTTTGGGCTCTCATATTTTTCTGTCTCTCTGCAGAGCGGAGAAACGGCGGGGCGTTGGAAGAAGCTTAAAAGACGGACGCCTTCACCAGAGATGTGAAGAGAGTGTGTAACTTTCTAACGACACAAAGAGGAGGAGGTATGAGGTTTCAAATGGTTTTAAATGATTTACTGTTTCAGAATAAAGGTGCACCATATTGAAAATACTGTGTCTATGTTCCTGATAGAGCCTCATCTCTAACTGCGCAGAATCATCACAACCTGTAGAAACTAGGGAAAGGCTTGCCAAAATAATTCATATGACTACATATTATATACAAAGAATAATACAAAAACATACCTTTTGGAACTGTATGGAACATATGGAACTGTTCATTTTCCCAAGTTGGCATACAGACCTTTTCATGGAGCATATCTAATATGTTTGAAAGAAAATACAGGTTGGAACAATGAAGCACCCAGACACAATGCTACTGACATGCTATCAACAAGAAGCCAATCCAGGACCTGCATTTATTTTCCTTGCTGCTGATTGGTTGTACTTCCAAAAAGCAGAATTCGGGAAAACAGTAGATGTTACCTTCTATGGTAGTAATGCATAAACCTGTTTCTGATTCATGGCTAAAGCAGGTTAGCAAAGAGAAGGAGTGCTTCCCTTTGAATAACCATCTGCTTCATTAGTAAATATATATGTTATTACAGTAACACTTCAGAGATTAACAGATGTATTGCATTAGATGTCTGTATAAAGCTTTTATAAATGTAAATGTTGAAGTGCTGTTAACACTTAGTTTATGCGGCTGAAATTTTGACGCCCAAACATCCCACATAAACATCACCTAAAATAATGGAAAGTTATTTTTGGGGAAAAAAACATCACCACCTCTTTTCTTGCCAAAAGATGATAGAGGCAAAAATTTAATTTTTTTGACAATGAACGTCTTAGCCCAGTGGTTCTTAACCTTTTTTGAGGTACCGAACCCATCCGTTTCATATGCGTATTCACCGAACCCTTCTTTAGTGATAAATAAAATAATTTTTTTTTCCTAATTCAAGACATAGGTATATGTTTTTTTGCTGGTGCACAAAATGAGCCGTGCATGAACGTCACCTTGCTCAAAGAACAAAACCATGAACTCACAGCAAGTTACTTTATTCTGGCCCCCAAAAATATTTTGGCCCCATAAAAGAATTTCAGCCCCCAAAAATCTATTTTTACTATTTTACTAATTACAAATAAATTTGGATTATTTCAAAGAATAAAATTTTTTTAATAACTAATTTTTTAATTTTATTTTAAATTTAGTTTGTTTTTTGTCATTTTGAATCCACAAAATACTTTTTGGGGGCCAGAATAAAGTATTGCACAAATTACATACCTGCAAATCAGTGTGACTTCTGCTGTTGTTTTTTGGGAGACCAGTTCAGAGAGGCGTGGCTTCACCTTGGCAAGTGCATCTTCAGAGCAAAGTCTGTTCATTTTCTTCTTTTTTGCTCAACATATTTAGTATGGATTAAAATATTAAGAAAGAAACCACGCGACGTACAACTATGACAGCCGCTGACACTGCGTGCACTAAATTACCCGCAGCAATGATTGGCATCATGTTACATTTAACATGATCCTCTGCAGCAAGTGATGGCCAAGCGGGGCGTGTCATCACGACTTTACACAAGTGTGTCTTTACCTCCGCGGCAGAGGCTCCGCCGAACCCCTGAGACTGACTCATCGAACCCCTGGGGTTCGACCGAACCCAGGTTAAGAACCACTGCATTAGCCATTATATTAGAATGGGGGCGATATTTTACGCGTGGTTTGCTTTTTGTACACGCACAAAAATCACATGAAACCTTCAAGCATGTTTGTCCCAGGAGACTTCCCATAGAGGTGCCTATCAAATAAGATGACCCTCTGCACAAAGTGCACTGGTCACAGTATATTTGTCAGCATGCACTCACCAGAATTAAACTGTGAACTTAAATGAATCCATACATGTACAGCTTTAGGATTCAAATAAAAAAAAGAAAACAGAAATATAAATGAATAACTGAACTCAAATTATAGACAAAACAATGACCAAGTTTTATTGCAACAAAACTATTTATTTACTGTGTCCTAGATTTTTCATGTAGGAGATAATCGTAATCCTCTTAGTCAGAACACGTTTTTCTCATCATGCCTGAGGTGTCTGCTAAGCAAAATATTATCGGAGGGTGTGAGGTTCAGGGGGGCGGGTTGTCTAATCAGGAAAAAAGAATCAGAGAATCAGACAGACAGCAGCTGGCTTTGCTGCGGCACTTTGTTCACAGTGGAACAGACTGGGACCTTAAAAATCTCTTGACAACAAGATGTTATTGCTTGAGGTATTGAGACGGCCGCATATGAGAAATATATATGTGTTTATGTAATCAAAGTCAGGCTCAGAGATATTAAACTGGAGAGCTCCTAAATAAAGATGCATGCACTGCAGTAACCCTCTGTGGTCTGTTTGTCTGCTTTTATTTCCAGTTAGACGCCTGAAGGCCCAGTCAGTTAGGATGAACTCAATCACAGTGTGAATCTGAACTTCATTAACTTATGAAATAAAACAGCCAGTTTTAATTTTTTAATAGAAAAATACTACCAAGATTTTTAAGGCAGTGCCGTTAATTTACAGATGAAAAACATGATCAGGTTTAAACAATGTTTGCTTTGTAAAACGTCAGCTAAGGGAAAATTAAAGAAATCTCTAACGTCCTATTGTCTGTGTGATTATCATACATGTAGTTATTGAAAATATTTCATTGTGTAAAGCTGAGCAGTGACTCTTAGATCATTTGCAAATATGTTTTGTGCTGAATCCAGATGTAACATAATGTTCAGTGATAACTGAAACGCCATGTGACCGCTCAGGTGGAGGTAAAGCTGCAGACACTCTTTCTCCTCACATCGGTGTGATGCTCTTCCTCTTCCATCTCTTCCTCTCCTTCCACTTCCTCATGTCTCTGATCACCTTTGACCTCCATATGGTTGGGAACACTTTTATGTCACTTCGTCTACTCGACCCTTCCTCCTCATTTCTTTGAAGATTTAAAGCAACTTTACCTTGATTTCTCTTATTGTTGATGGTTGTAATTTACTCATAATGATGATCAAGATTGCTGTGACCAGTGGTTGCGCCCACATCGTAGATGCAGTACTTGCTGCTTAGAAAGGATGTAAAGCCTCTACATCCTCTGGAGCTATTAATAGTCCCTCATCCTACAGAGAAAGATTATTCCCATGTGAAAAGCATCTAGACGGCTGCCAATCTTTCAAGGAACGCTCGTCTCAGCAAAAGGGCTGCAAGGTCAGACTGAGAGTTTAAAGAAATAGCAAAAACAAAAAGAAACAGAAAACCAAAGGGCTTTTTCTGAGAGTTCTCACTTAGCATGCTAAACACGTCAAGTTCATAACCGAACAGTGAGGAGAAGAGCATCCAGTATGTCTTGGCTTAAAGTGTTGAAGGAGAAAGCTTTGGATCTGAGTAAACCACCAGACAGCAAAACATAAAAGGCCATGTTTTTAAAACGAGTGGAGCAAGGTGGTGGAGAGGAGGGTATTTGGACTTGTTCCACAGCTACTGGACTATGTTAGAGTTATTAACATAGATTGTCTAATATGAAGCCAATCTGCTTGACAGATGAGGCTTTGGGGTCATCATTAGGTCAATGATCCCCAACACAGCAGCTAATCTGCATCAGCATGACCAAAGAAGACAATGAACAACATGCTGCAAAAGTCCAGAACTCATAATTGAGATGCTCTGATGACAAGTAGTCATTTGCCCATCAGTAGCTGCATTTCCATTAACCATAGAACAGGAAAAGCTGAAATAATTTTGCTTAATTAAAACACGGCAATTCCGTAAAAACTCACATCTTTTGAGAAAAGGTTGTTGAGCTGGGATGAGGTGGTTTTTCAGCTGTACCAGAATAGATCAATTTCGCAAAGCTGAAACGGAAACACTTTTTTCCCCCTCTCACGAGTCACATGATCAACAGCTGAATGTTACTACTGAAACCCTGAAGAAGACGACAGGAAGTAGTAGAAGGACGATGGTTTGTTTCTGTTTCTTTTCTGTGCAGCTGGCTCCACCAGAGCTCTCACTGCATCACACAGCTGATTAAAGGTTGTGTCATTCCAACATGTTGAATCCATAGCTCTTCTCTAAAATCACCAACTACAATTTCCCCCAAACCCCAAAATAGAGTGAAATAGAGCCGCTCCCACATTTAAAGGGCTTGTTGTTCCAAAGCCTGAACAAGACACCGACGTCTCCTCTGATTGGCTGATAGATAATGAGCGCTAGCACCAAGCCTGGATAATGAATATATCTCATGTAGCTGTTTACATCTGTCACTGCCATGGTCACATGAACAAGCTTATCCACGTACAATTTTAATTTCATTTCTTATTTAATGGAAACATTGCAAAATAGTGAAATAGAGGTTTTTTTCAGTATCTGCAGAATGTAGACTTGTGCACATCTGCAATGGAAATGCAGCTACTGTATATGAATGTGCTGAAATGAAAGCCACCAAAGTGTATTGTTTGGAAGATCTGGAGAAAGATGGCTACAGAACTAGTGAAGGACAGATTAACAGTAAAGACAGACTGTGGCAGCTGGAACAGTAGCTGAAAACAATGAAACAAAAACTATGTCATGTTTAGATGAGAAGGTTAAAGGAAACTTCCAACAGCCTTTAAATAAGACATCATTGAGAAGATTCAGACCACTTCCACCTTTTCAACTGGTGCACCTTTTTGCCTCTAACTGAGCCTGTCTGCATCCCCGCTGCCCCAACATGCACACGCTCCCTATACCTCCTCCAGCTGATAATTCCTCAGGCTACTTTTGATTGTTACTTCAAATCTTCCAGCTCTCTAAAAGTGCTTGTGAAATCAGCTAAACTGTGAGCAGAGTGGCTGGGTGGGTTATTTCCCCCCACCACCACTTTCTGCACCTCTTCCACCTCTCCTTCACTCAAGTGTTTCCATTCATTATGTGCATGACATTCTTTGTCTGAAGGACACTGGCGGTCAGCCAAGAGTCTCCGCTGAGCCAGTCCAGGCGTTTAATTGAAACCATAAAAGAACTTTCTGTTGGCACAAAAGCCCTCATGTGGGCTTTGTTGCAATTAGATAGACCAGAAAGGCCAGTGAACCTGATGAAAGGGGATTAGCAGGAATATGTTGCCTGGATATTATGTGAAGTGTGCCGCGGCAGCTTTCAGAAGAATTAGTAAAGGCTTGACCTGTCCATCACCGGTCAGGGAAAAGGACAAACTGATGACTAATGGAGTGAGAAAAGGCAAAGCTTAAAACCCAGCTTCACTACCAGGCCTGCAGAACATTGTGCACGCTGCTGCTAATCAGCTGCTCCCACCTACAGCCCAGCAAAGCACTCTGACACAGTAACTGGGAACTTCATTATTCAAGCTGGCCCAGTGTGAAGGTTTAACCAACACAGCTTCAGAGGGTCACAGTGCTGGAGGCATGCCTCTAGTCCACGTAGAACCATAAATATACATATGGTGATTCTTCATGCCTTATGAAACTGTATCTGAAGCTGGAGTTCACACTGTTTTTGATGCCTGGCCATGTTTCTCTCTGTTTTTCATAACTTTGGCGGTTTTGATGCAAATTAATGAAATTTGGCCAGGTTGTGAATTATGCAGGTAAAATTAGACAAATTTAAAAGTCAAAATAAGATGATAATCATAATGACACATGATATGGCAATTAAAAGAGCATTTTGTGTGTGTGTGTGTGTGTGTGTGAGAGAGAGAGAGCAATCCAATGGGAAAAAAATGAGACCCGGGAAAATGTCCTTGTTTTCACCAGTGTCCCGCTTTGTTGGTGATAGTGGTTATAATAGCCCGTTAAATGCCATCTATATATTATTGCCAAAAGTATTTGCTCACCTTGATTCATATATGAGCCTAAATGGCATCCCATTCCTATTGCCAGATGGAGACAATCTGAAGGCCACATGAAGTTTGAAGATCTGTAGTGACTGACTCTGCAGAACCTGGCGACCTCTTCACACTATGTGCTTCAGGATCCACTGACCCCGCCCCATCAGTTTACATGACCTACCACTTCATGACTGAGTTGCTGTCGTTCCCAAACACTTCCATTTTCTTATAATGCAGCTGACAGTTGACTGGAATATTTAGGAGCGAGGAAATTTCACAACTAATTTGTTGCACAGGAGTCATCCTACCACAGTTCTGTGGGCTGTGGGAAGGTGTAGAGTATCCTGGGGGCATGTTTATTATTAATGATTTGAAATAAATAAAATTATTATTATTCTTGCCATAAGAGTAAAATAAACACATGAATTACCACCACTCCTATGAATAACTAATAAAACCAAACTCTATGTTTGTCAGTACCATTCATTAAACCAGCAGTTGTTTACTTCTTTACCTTGAACATCATTAATTGTGGTACCATTTAAAATCATGTTTTCCTGCTGAGTGTACAATCAGAGGAATCATGCCAGATTATGATTGGTAGAAACCAGATCTTAGGCCTCCCAGGGGCCCGGGGTTACGGTTTTACTAAATCTCCTCTTGCTGCAAACCTAGTTTTTCTGACATGATTGGAGTGTTCCCACTCAGCGGGGCTGCTTCAAGGTGGATTAGGGCTTGCTGCTGTGAGACCAAAGTTATTCTCAGCTTCATCATAACCCTGTCCTCAATTCCAAAGCACTTTATAAATAGATGAGCAAATTGAGCGCTGCTACATTTATGGACTGGGCCTTTTGTTTCACAGAGCAACTCTGCGAGATTTTATCTTTAATTGGGAATTTTGTAAAAGATGAACTGCTGCAGTGCTGAGGTCAAGATTCTAAATTACATATTTCCAACATTTAATTGCTGATCAAATTGATTTGCCTATATTGTCTTTTCTATAGGTTAAATCGAGGTGCGTGTGTGTGACCTGTTTCACATCAGATCATCAGCCTGTAAAATGTGAAAGCAGAATTCCTGTGTGCAAACTGCCCCCCAGTGGAGAGACTGTGAATGACGTGGAAACTGGTCCCAGTATTTGTTGAGGCTCCAACCTGGGTACTGCTGCAGCTATGTGTATGGACAAGGTAACCCTGGACAGAACTGTACTGCAGAGGGGAGATGGCTTCAAATGTTACAGAATCTTTGCTGGTTCAGCAGGTGCCGTGTGTGTGTGTGTGTGTGGGTGTGTGTTATGTTTCTGTCTGTGGAGAGAAGTTCTCGTCACACTGCCTCTGCATCATCTCACAGCGCCGTGGTGAAGGCTTGTGTGGGTGGGTGGGTGGGGAGGGTCAGCTGGTGTTGTGAATCAGGCCGCTGAGGTGTCAGGGACGGCTTCTTCACAACACCAGGGTTCCTCCCAGCCATTTCCTGCTGGAAAACATCAGTGATCTGCAAGAGAGCTGGGCTGAAATAAACCCTGAAGTCATTTCCACAGTTGGAATAAAATGCATTTTTCAGTCTGATATAAATCGACACAACAGCCATGAGTTTGCTTTGATTTTTGTTGGAATGTTGATGTTATTGAAAACTATTTAACCAGTATGAATTATAAACTGAACTTGACTTCATTATCTGCATTTCCACTGACCATATAATTGCAAAAATTGTAATTACAAAAATAGATTAGCTTAATGGAGACACGCCAATTAAAAACCCCCAAAAAACCCACATTTTTTTAATTAAAAGATTTTGTCCTAGATGTACTTAAATTTGTGTATTTTACAAAACTGCAATGGAAACATTTTTTGCATCATGGGAATGATGTGACCAGCAGCCGGATGTTACTACTGGCAAAAAAGAAGATGACGATGACAGGAAGTGGTAGGAGGATTATGACTTTGCCTTTTTTTAAAATATCACATGAACTGACTTATGTATGTGTGATTTTAGCTGTGTTTTGTATTTAACAGAAACTCTGCAACTGCAAAATTGTGTTGTTTTTTTTTACATTAGCAGAATACTGATAAAGTTTTGCGCACATTTGTAATGGAAACACATCTACTGTTTGATAACTATGATAAATGTGGAGTGGATGTAATTGACTCGGAATGTCTGTATGACTGAATTAAATTGATATTATTTGTAAAGTGTCCTGAGATGGTCACGTGTTCAATAAACTCAATTAAAAATATGACCATTGGGTATTGATCAGCTTTCTGACCAAGGTCCTCAGTCAACTGGCTTTATCAGCCGGACTCCAGTCAAGTTGCAGAAATGTCTAAAGGACAATCAGATGAACCTGAGCTCAGTTCTGAGTCTTATAAAGAGTGTGACTACTTATGCATGTATTATGTTTGAATGTTTACATTTTTAAATTATTTTTTCAAATATCTGATAAGAAAAATAAACCTTCCACTTCTATTTTAATAAATGACTCAATGAACAATGTAGTTTTTGACTCCTTGTTACCACTTATTATACAACATGACAGAATCTTTTTCAATTAAAATGTATACACAATTTTGTATTTGTTTTATTTTTATTAAATGAAACAAATGCAATGTACTACAGTACTGCATGATCTAGAACATAACTAACACTAATTATACATGGGGAGGGATGAAAATAACCAGAAGAAACAAGGATAGATAGATAGAGAGAGAAAAAGAGATACAGAAAGAGAGAGAGATTGATAGATAGATAGATAGATTGATTGATCTTCCTTTAATGATCAAACACTCATTCTTGTCTTGTTAATCTGGGCGACTTCATTCAGGTAGGCGATGAATAACTTGGTTCCTTCGAGGTAGTTGTATCTGCAAAATAAAAAAGTCTGTTTTGTGCATTTATTAAAATTATTCAACTCAGTTGCACATTCCTTTGATTCGGACTATGCTATTTTTAACAACTGCACAGTATTTTATTTATTAATTTTGCCCTTACTGTACAGTGTTACTCCTAAATTAATTTTATATATTGTATTACATTTGTTATCTACATGTGTGATTACCTGTCACTTCCCTAATATTACACCAGATGTTCCCCACTGTGGGACAGTAAAGCATATTTCTATTTAATCTTTCATTCAGAAACCTCAGTGAGTTTTCACATGCATCTACATAAGAATGACTTCAAAGGAGGTAAACTAAACTTTTAGAACCGACTGACCAAGCGGCTGAAATTAATCTGAAAGAAAATCTGTGGAGTCACATAAGGGCACATAGCTTCCAACAGTGTCCTTGGGCAAAAGAGACCAAAACTGAAAAGAATTAAGCTTATCTTGTGAAAAAAAGGAAATTAGGCATGAAGTGTGTAAAACCTGCTCATTTTCTCATTCTGGGAGTGCATTCCATCATCAAAGCCTCCAATGGGCATCATGATGATGCTTTTCCTCGTCACATCCTGGAAGGTTCTGGCAATGGGGATGGTCCCACCTTCACGGATTAGATCAGGATCCACATTGAACACTGAAAGAGAGCCAATATGTATCATGTATGTATAACTCAAATGCAAAAACTCTTTGTCTATTGTATGTTCTTCAGAGTTGGAAGAAAAAACAACAAAGCATTTTCAAAAGCCCTAAATACTTTTACAATTTCACAAATAAGCACAACATCTCCTGTTAGGTTAACAAGCTTATGTAAAGCCAAACAGTTCAGGTAGAAGAGAACTGAAGTAAAACATATAGCTGTGTGCAGTACAGATAATTTTTTTTTCTACCTATAATGGCTCTAATAGGCTGTTGTAGGATCCAGTCCCTGGAAAGCTGAAGTAGCTTTCTTACCTCTCTTGATCGCTGCCTTTCCAGCTTCATACAGAGGGTGCTTAGTGTCAGCCAGCCAGGGCTTGGCCCCAATCACCATGGTAACTTTCAGTTTGTTAGGACTCTTTCTCTTAGCAAACACAGAGTGAAGGTAGTCCGTCACCTAAAGCACAAAAAGGAGACTTTAATAAAGCAAAGCACTACATAAATCAACACTCTAAAGCACTCATATATGCTACCTGTTTCTTGACCGCTGCTGGGTCCATGTCAGGGACTTGTCTTATTGAGAACTTAGCAGTAACCTTAGCAGGGATGACCGTCTTTGTGCCGGAGTCAGAGAAAGCCCCCTCTATACCATGGATGGAAACAGTGGGGTAGCGCCACCTATGCGCCAACAAGTCCACCTTTGGAAGAGCAATACAGAGGCAACCCCTTGTTGAGTCGGGAGAAAACTGGGGGGGGGGGGGTTCCGACTTGACTTTTTACTACCTTGTTGTTGTACATGAGGTGGCTGACGCCAGTCTTGTTCTTGTAATTGTCCACGTCAAACTCGATATCCTGATACATTTTCCATTCTTCATCCGACAGAGGAGCCACTGCTTCCCGGATCCCCGGAATCAGAATCTTTCCACTGGGGCTGATGAGTGTGTCTGAGAGAAAAGTGACCATAAAACAACTCAGGATTTTTTTTACGATTTTTCTTGTAATTTCCCCCAATATAAAACATTAGCTGAGGAAAGCATTCAAATATGACTATTAAACCATAGTTTACGATAACTGGTAAGTTATATTTTACATCCCTGTAGAGAAATTTTGACCCATTCATGTTTGCAGAATTGTTTTAATTCAGTCACTTTGGATTCCTCCATCATCCCAACATGCTACAGCATTTTACTCAGTTTGAATTTGACTAGATCATCCTAAAACTTCCATTTTGATTTCAGCTAAGACCGTCATAGTATCAACACTACGTTTGACTTTTGGTGTGATATTCTTTTTCTGAAATGCAGAGTTAGAGTCAAAACAGATGTAACGGGACACACAGCTTAAAAAGAAGTACCGGTTTTTCCTCATCAGTCTACAGAATATTTTCCCAAAGGTCTTGAAGACTGTCAAGATGGGGTTTTTTTGTGAAGATGAGACAGATCTTCGGTCAGAAGTTGTTTTTGCCCTGGAAGTTTCACTTTTCTGCTACTTGTCCTTGTTTTCTTGATTTGTGGAAAGTGGTTCTACCTTGTGGTTCTCTGGACTCACTAAAATGGTTTTCTTTTTAGGCCAGTAGATCTCTGTATCTTTGTTTCTTATCTGCTCTTTGCCTTCTTTATTAGCTTTAGATGTGATAGGCTGCTTTTTAACGTCTTTTAGCACATTTCATGTTGACAGCAAGATTCTATTTAAGTGATGTTATTCTACAGGTTTGGGATTAATTAGGTCTGGGTGTGCTCACTGAAATTAAACTCACTGTTTTTAGAAACAACAAGTTTTTTTTAACATATCAGTTAATTCCTGATTTAACAAAAAGGGGTTGCAATGACTTTATCAAAGGGTGTTTGGTTTAGACAGACTTTTCCCTTAATGAATGAAATCATTGTCTGAAAACAGTTTTTCATATTGGCTCATGTTATCTTTGATAGCAACATTATTTGACTGTCACAAACATTATAGTGTGAAAAAAAGAAAATTTGGAAACCAACGGTAGCTAAATACACCAGATAATTTACTGCAACAACATATAGGTTTGAAAATTTTTTAACAATGATGATTTCTTACTGAAGAGATTTGTCAGGAGGCTCTTGATTTTATTTTTAAATCTGACAAAAATGTTTGTCCACATTATAAACCAATTCACTTCTAATTTCCTTAACTTAGCTAGCCATTTCTAAACACGCAAGTATTTTAATGGATGTTTTCCTTAGAGATCAAAGGGTACTGCTCCTTTAGCCCTTCAGCTAGTTCACTGGGGACTGTCTTGATGAGAAATCTTTATTCTTAAAGGAAAACAGCTGCGTAAACTACCAAAGGGAACAGAAAAGCAAATGAACAGGGCAAAGTGTGAGGATCAAAGGAAGACGCCCTTTAGACCCACCAAGAATGCCAATGAGGTCAGTCATTGGTTCGATCACAGTGCCTCCATAGACACCAGAATGTAAGTCTTGTTTAGGGCCTTCAACCTACAAACACACAACATAGTAAGAATCAGATACAGAGAGAAACGAGTCAAGAAAGAATTCTACAACCTCTGCAAAGAAGTAGCAGTTCCCTCTGGTGCCATAGGTTAGGGCTGGCCGTCTGCTCAGCCAACCACAGTCAGAAATGACGATGTAGTCCACATCGGAGAAGAAGGTGTCTCTCTGCGCCAGGATCATTGCATCCAGGCCGTTAGAGCCTGTCTCCTCCATACCCTCAATGAGAAACTTCACATTCACTGGCAGGTCCTGGTGGATACCAGAAGTAGAGTTTAAGAACAAATGCAGTAATTGTTTGACATACAGAAATATAGCCATTTGAAGTGAAAACTATGTTTACATAATACATAATGTTGTCTCTATAGGGGTCGGTGTGTTTTCTCTCACCATGCTGAGGGCTTGGTAAGACTGAACGGCGTGGATCCAGGCCAGAACCGGAGCCTTGTTGTCTGATGTTCCTCTTCCATACAGATTACCTGAAGGTACAGTGCCATAAAACATATTTATTTATGACACTACAACTAGAATTTGCTGTAGGTCAGGAAAATTTAAATGCAGATCACAAATGATGTCATGTTTGAGATGTTTCAAACAGACATAATAGGTGTCTTTGGACTGATGTGTGAAAAATAATTCCACAAGAAGAAATTATCATTTAATCAGTTAAAAATCAGGTAAAAAGCTGTATATAGAACATAAAGGTGACTACCGTTGATATCTGTCAGGTTGTAGGGATTGGTAGCCCAGCCGTCCTCCAGCTTCGCCGGCTGAACGTCCACATGACCGTAGACACACACTGTGTGTTTGCTGGGGTCACTCCCAAACTGAGCTGTCACTACTTTTGGCAGTGCTATTGTTTGTCCACTTGGAAGCTGCATTTACAAAGGCATGGTTGGTATTCCCACATTTCTACAAAATGATACATTAGCCACCTGATTTGGAAATAATATGGCACAATGTGAACCAGTATTAGGGGGTGTTGATGTGTGTTTACGCATTTGGCAGAAGCTTCTATCCACAATAACTTACAAATGAGGATATAACAATAAAGTTAAAACAATAGCTAATTCAAATTCAAAATTCAAAAATACTTTATTGATCACAAAGGGAAATTAAATGTTGTAACTCATTCATTCAAATTCTTCAAAGAGTTATTGTAGCTGTTGATGGCTGTTGGCAGGAAAAACGTCCTGTAGCAGTCTGTCTTACAGTGAACTTAACTTAACCCCCTGCCATAGCCTCCTTTCTGATCAAGTTCAAAGTACCCCACTAATTCCACCTTTCACTTTATTGTTCTTGTTGAGGAATAAATGTCGGATCATTAACTGGTTTTCCATAAAGTGGCTGCCACTGGGTCTCAGGTGGAGCAGAAATGAAAGGTAATTGGTGAGCAAGGAACACTGAAAGGCTGCATGTTTAGATTCAGTTTGAATATGGGATGCTTTTATCCAGAAGGTGATATTGTAAATTGGGTCAACGTTTGAAAATGTTTATGAACCTGCTGTTAACTGTTAGCTCCTGGCCTTCAGAAGGTTTGTACTTGGCTGTTCTGGTAAATCAAGCTGCAGTTTTGTCATCTCAGGTATATTAATGAAGACATAAAGCTGTCCAATAGAGCAACCCCTGCAAAATTTTTATTAGCCTACTGAAGTAAAGACGACAAACTCCAAATTCTTAAAGAGAAGTTATAAAAGGGAATCACTTTAGCAGAGACCTGGGGGTTTCGTCACTGACCTCTTGCTCTCCGATATCGACCAGTTGTACCATTCCTCCCATCAGTCTCAGCTTCTCAGCCACCAGCTCCATCATGCGGTGCAGGTCTGGTCTTCTCAGAATGTTGCTCGAGTCACTTTCAATTGCAACCCACTCCCTCAGAACCTGGCGCACAAATCAAAGTCTCATTGTGAATGAGCTATAACTTTTAATCAATCCAAAGAAAGTTTATGTTGATATAACAGAAAGTTATTCTGTTGAATAAGTGAGGTGAGTCCTTCTGTAAGCAACTAATACTTCAACAAATCACAATTTTCTTCTTTCTAACTTTTATGTCAGACCTGTCCTCACATACCTGTGGACATGAACTATGGAGCACTTTTATGAAACAGAACTCAAACAAATGAAATCCCTAAGGAGAACCTGCTGTCATTGCGCACTGTGGTGGAGACACAACCATAGCCTAACCATGAGGGTGAGGGGAAGATCCTACAACAGAAAACCTGCTCCCACTTTTATTTGAGCTTATTGTTTATAGGTGCAAAATGCTTGCATTCGCTGGACCCAGTGAGTGTGGTTGATCAACATGTAGACAGAGCAATCTGTCTACATTGCTCTGTAGACAGAGCAATGTAGACAGAGAGATGAGGCAAGTAGTATGTCAAAAAGATGAGCAGTAAGATGGAGAATCAGCACCATCAGTGTTTCAAGTTTGTCACCTCAACATGTTCTTCCTGATGGTCATCAACGTACTGCGCCAGCTCGGTGTACGGGAAAGCTTGGCAACAGGAAATGACCAGCAGGATGAAGGGGACGGTTTGAAGATTCATCTAGTGGAAAAATGAAAAATCAAGTGATAGTGGGAGTAGCTTGTTGGAAAAAGAAGTTATCACAAATCATTATAAATTAATAATCATTACATCATAATCTAACTGAATATTGAAGAAGTTCTAATTTAAAAATCAAGCAAACAGATATTCTGTTTGATAATTGCTCAAATAACTCTGAGCAATTATCTGTACAGTGGCTCTCAAAGGTGTACATACCTTATTGAACTAACAAAAACTGAAAAAAATAAAACAGGTGGCTTTCATAAAACATAAGAAAACTTAAAACACATTCTGTGCCCTAAGCATACAAATATACTTACTCATTGTTGTTCTTAGTAGTTAATATTTATTTCATTTTCCTTTTAAATGTGACCATCACTACACAGCTTGCTTGAAGATCCATTTTCTGATTACTTCATTAGGATTTAACTGAAGTGCAAAAAAAAGTATATTTATTTTAAAAAGAAATTGTGTTGGTCTTGGTTTCAGACTCTGCAGTTGGTGTTTAAATATTGTCAATAAAAAAAGTGTTCCAATAACACATTATCTAGTAATATTTTCTAATATCCTGTCAACTTTTAACATTTTTGACACAGAAACATGCAGGCTGCTGGCTGACCACCCAGAGCACTTCTAACACCTCGCTTAGCAGGTTGTCAGTGAAAACAAGATGCAATATGAGACAACAGTGAGGAAAACAAGAAACTGGTCAAGGAGGTTGCCATGAGACCAACAGTAGGACTAAAGGAGCTCCAGGAATTAAAGTACTGGTTGTGTCCTACATGGAATAACCTGTTTCCTCCGTATGTAGTGGTTCAAGATTGAAAGATGGAAATCTTTTTTTCCACAGAATAATCAAACACACTTTCATGACAGTGAGAACCTTTGGACCACAGATCCAAAACATCAAATTCACAGAGAACAGCTCTGTGCACCTTTGCTGGGAAGTTGTAAAGAGAGATTCTATTTTAAGGCATTAGACTCCATATCATTCCAGATTTGATGGAATGATGCAACCAGAGTCCAGAACTGAATATGGCAGGAAATCTGGGAGGTAAACAGCGGATAAAGGAATTTGTTTCTATCTGAAATATCTGCAGAACATTTGAAAAGCCGAGTGGGAATTCTCTGATTAAGATGTGACATCCTGACTGAATCATAAAAAGGTATTAAAAGATGTTTCAACAAATCAAGTTTGCATCCAGGTATTTTTTTAAATCTATGTAATGTATTTGTTTTCAGTTGAATTGTACAGATCATATGTCAATTTAAAGGTGGAGAACATTTAGAAATTATTTGAAACCTTTAACATCTACAATAGCATTTTAACATGGATATGGAAACATTTTAGATCCTCTACAACCAGCTGCTCTGCTGAGTCGCTCCATCTCACTAAGCAGCTTTTAAACAGAACTTTTGCAACTTCTGCCTGATCCCTCTAAACCGTTAAAAACTTTTCAGCTTTATCTCGCTATAGATTAAATCTTATTTCTATTTTTATGAACATATAATATCTTCACAATATGAATATATTTCCTTACCTTCTCTTAGATCCAGTGGAAACAGTCTTATCAGGCCCAGCAGCTGTGGCCCCATGTTGCTGGTGGGACATTTATACACATTCCCTCATGCTGCACTCTTACCGGGCCCCGGGGTCACACTGTCAAATGTTTCCTGACATCTTGCCAAGACAGCAGACGGATGCCTTTCTTTTTTTGCTGAGAAAGACAAAACTCCACTCAGATCTATTGATCTTGCTCCAAGAATGTGCTCTAAGGATCGACGGTGGGGGGTTTGTGTGCATGTGTGGGGAGAGGTGCTCGGAAGGACAAAACATCATGTGAAACTCCTAATTACTGTGCTTCCACACACACATAACAAGTTGCACAACAGACGGCCCCCTGAACTAAACCTCAAAGGAACAGCGTTTCTCAAAGGGCAATGTGAAATCATGGGAAATGATAAATGGACCGAACTTTTCCATCATATTGACCACTCATAGCATTTTACATTAGAGTCACATTCACCCATTCGCACTCACAGATGCATACACATTTATACACCGATACACAATTGTTGTTTTCTGTCTCAGGAGGCACATGACAGAGGAGAGGAGGTGCTGTGTTGACTTGGTTCCAGAATGGAATAAACTTTGAACTACTTGAGAAAAATTGTGCTTTGAGTCGGGGGACAAAATAAGTGCCAGTACTCCTCTTAACATCATACATATTGTAGGACAGAAACATGGGTGATATTTTGCATATAAATCTGTCTATTGATCTATAAATCGGTGGGTTTATTGTACAGAAATGATAAAGAACACAAAAACAAAACCAGTTCTTAATCAAATCCACGAGTGAAATTCAACGTGTCATGGAGCCACTTAACGGCAAGCCTCATTGTGTTAATACTGACATGAAAAATAATATTGAAAAATAAAGATATAAAAACCAATCACAGAAGTGATAAGTCCTTTATTACAATGATTGTGTAAGGTTTTGTTTTTTTCTCTGTGTTCAGTTAGGTTTTTGTGTGAGTCTCCTGTTGTCCTGTCTACCCCTTGATTGTTCCCAGCTGTGTCTCGTTCCCTGATTACCCTCTGTGTATTTAATGCCACCTGTGTTCCTTGTTCTTGGTCGGGTCCTTGTCGTCTTACATGCTGTCTATTACGTTCTTGTCTGCTCCCGCTCATCTGTGCTGCCTGGATTATTGTATTTTTTGGATCATCTTCATTAAAATCATCACTTCTTCATTCCAACCTGGGTCCTCAGTGTCTTCCTCACCACTGCTAACCGCACTTTATGACAGATAGTCTGTTAAAAATACTTAATCCCAGTATTATGAACAGAAGGGGACTATACATATACATAGTAATCACTCTTAATATCTTTAACACGGTTTAATAAAGAATGTACTGTTAAACCAAAAATATTTACAAATATTTTAAAAACAGCTCACAAAAACAAGGCATTTTGTTCATTTGGTTGACGCCAAGCAACAGGACTTTCTTGTGGTAACTACAGACTAAACTAAAGCATTTTCAAGTGACGTTTTTTCTTGTACTGCCTTTCTGTAAATCAAGAGAAGTGACTTTGACAATGTGGTGCATCTTTATCTTAAAAAAACAAAGACATAACCAATGACAACAAGTCAGAAAGAATGATGATTATCAGTGTCAGGGTTTCCCCTCTATGCCCGGTGATCTTTAATACTACTGGCAGTGTTAAAGATGCATTAATACATCTTTATATTAAAGAATGTTAAGCTGACAATTTATGTGGTTTTAGTAGCTGTTCCATTTCGTGGCTATTAAGGTTTTTAAATAAGCGCCACAAAGACAGTTTTGCTTGCCCGAACTTTATGGGACGGGTTTTTCTGCTCTCAGCGCAGATGCGTGCATTAATTCTAGCTGGCTGTAGATAAAACATTTCATTATGTGCAGTTTGGTGTCACTGCAAACAAATAAAATAAAAATAAACCCGTGTGCTGCGTGACGATGAGGTGAGCGTGAAAGCTCCTCCACGGACAGAACCACTGGCTCACTAACGCACCAGCTAAGCAGGAATTCAGACTTTATCAGCGCAGACCCAGAGTCAGCATGTTGAGACTAAACGCATAGGAGTAAAGCCTGCTGTCCTGCCAGGCTTACGATACACTGGGGGAAACCCTGAGTGTCAAATTATGTCTAATCTTCTGCAGTGTCTTTGCGAACAATGTGTGCAATGGTTGACACATTTGGAGGTTGCTGTGTTGAAGCTCCAGTATCTCAGCTCTCAGCAGCTTCACAGTGCCTTGTGATGGAATCACAAGGGCAACCATGTTCAGGGTTAGGAGGTGGTAGTTTTCATCAAATGATGATGACGTAACATTTCTGACCAGCTCACGCGACACAGCAGTTTTCGTAGAATCTGCTACAAATCCTGCTGTATAGACCAGAGCATTTTCCACCAGATCACCAAACTTAGTTGGAAGATAGCCATGGCCGCACACAACAGCTGAAATGGAGATTGTTACTCTTCAGCAATTCAAGCAGAGGACATTTGAAGGTGACAGGTACACGTCATCATGTTGGGCAGCCACATTGCCTGTCCCACTAGGTGAGCCACCACATCGAACCATCAGACGTCCTGGAACTGGCATGCAGATGGATTGTTACTCCAGCCACCTAGATTACAAAACGGGCACATCATACAGGAATTACTTATAAGACAAGACATACAAAGACATTCATTGAGTATATTTTCAAAGTTTATTGTAATTAAAACAATAAATAAACTGGTCAACCTTAAGGCTACCTTTGTAATGTATGTGGATGTGGGAGGGGCAATTTTCCAGTGTCCCGGAGGTACTTGTATGCCTTTGGACTGTGCAGATGGAGTGTGAGGGCAAACTCTCTGTGCTCCTTTGTGTACTCATGGCCCTGCTTTTCCAAGAAGTCCAGCTGAAGATCTGAAATGTTAAGAGCAAAAATGAAAAACCTCTCCTTCAGATAAATAGCTGAGGATGTTAAAAAAACAGTAGTTATATTAAATAAATTAGAATATGTGTTCCAATGAGGCTCATTTGTCAGATAAAAAGTACCTTTTGAAAATAGACGACAACCCGAAAGCAGGTATAAGACAAACTTTTCATTAAGGCTACATCTCTGTATTAAAAATGTTTTTTTTATTGGTCTGATGTTAATGAATCTTGTGTGCATTAACTGTAAGCAGGAAATCATAATTAACAGCAATGAAGGATTTTTAATCTATGTTTAGATAATCTATATAAAGTGTTTCACTTAGTGTTAAAGTTCCTGAAATAAATGGACTTTTCAATAATTTACTGAATGGGTCTTTAATATGAATTTCAAAGAGCTAATTTCATCTTACCTGAGTATAATTCAAGCCTCTCTCTGAGCTTCTTATTTATTAGTTTCTTGTCACTCAAATCCCCCAATAGAGACTGAACTGTGGTCTTTGCCCTCTTTTCTCTGGCCATGGCGTTTTTCTTTTCCCGCTCTAGACTTTCCACTCTTACCAAGGCTTCCTTCAGTTTAGCCGCAACAGCGGAAAGAGAAGCTGGCAAGGCGTAGCCATGATCCTAATAGACAGAGAGATGAAGATCACACTATGTGATCTAATTGACTGCCTTCAATTGTGAGTGTGTTTAATATGAATGGTTTGAGAGTTTAATATGACCATGACCATTACAATATCATATTTAAAATATAAATACTCACATCATTAGACTGAGGTTGCGGCTGTGAGGTACAAGTTTCTGTGGTATCCTGAGAGGCCACAGACAGGCTAGGTTCAACTTTTATGGAGGTTACTGTCGTCCTGCACTTTTCTGGCTAAAGTGAAGAAGCATAATGATTATGAACTTTACAGTATATAGCTATCTGTACACATAAACAAATGGAGGAATGAGTATCTCACCCTGTCCTGTGAGTGATGATACAATCTGTACATTTGTGAATGCTAAGAGACTTAAGACGATACACCTACTCTTTGGAGGTCAGCAGGGAAGCTGAAGATTGATGGAATAGCACCATCTCTCAGTCGGACAATCTGACCGGTTCTGTCAAAATCCTCCTGTTTAAAATGCTCACTGCACAGCACTGATGAATCACTTGCAGTGAATCCCTCTCTCTGCAAAGTCGCTTCCCACTTCTTCCTCACATTTTTGTCTTTGGGAAACCTTCAAAACGAAAACGGGATATTTGCAAGTGCCTACACGAAAACATTGTTCAAAGTAGATTAGTCTTATTTTTTCATTATAATGTTCTCCCTGTTTTACTACTTTTTATTTTCAATTTCTTATAACTTTACTTCAATTAAACTCATATTTTGATGCATTTCTGTTAATAATGAATCAAAACTAATGAAAATGTGAATAAGCTTGTTTGAAAACTGTTCAGTCAGATGTTCTGTTGTATGAATGGTGGGCATGAGATATTGGCATCTTACTGTCAGCTGGGTAGTAGCGATATTGATTCTATTACATTTACTTGAGTAACTTTTAAAAAAATATATTGTAGGAGTTTTTTACTAAGTTGTAGTTTTTACTTTTACTTGAGTAATTTCACTATCACTACCCTTATTGAGTAGAATTTCTGGATTCTCTACCCACTGAATGAAAAACAAACATGTTTTAACCAAAAATTCACCAGACTAAGACATACACCCACAGTTTTTGTTAAAAGTTTCACATATTTTATATTGAATTACTGTCATTTTGGTCCTTAAAATGCCAAAATTTCAGGGCGTGCCGTGGTGGCGTAGCGGTTAGCGCGACCCGTATTTGGAGGCCTTCAGTCCTCGACGCAGCCGTCGTGGGTTCGACTCCCGGACCCGACGACATTTGCCGCATGTCTTCCTCCTTCCCTGTTTCCTGTCAGCCCACTGTCATATAAGGGACACTAGAGCCCACAAAAGACCCCCTGGAGGGGTAAAAACCCCAAAATTTCCCCTTAACTTTATATTTTGGTCCATCTGATGATGTTTAAATATTAAATGATTGATAATTTGATGAACTACTGTGGAAAATTAACCGTTCTCCATGCGGAGACAGTGAGTTGAATTAATGAATTCCATACCACAATATAGCTGGTCCATTTCACATGCCACCTTTACAAGGTAGCAAGTCAAAATGGCCCCCCAGATGGGGTTGTGATCTCCTTTGTTAGCCTCTAGTTACGCCCCAAAGAGTTTGTTCCCTAGCTCCTAGTATAATATAATCTTATCCCTGAGGGTGTTTCCTAACATGACATTTCTTTTAGCTTAGCAACTAGCTAACAAAGATAGAAGGAAAACACAGAATTATTTATTCTCAACACTACTCAGTACTTGAGAAGACTTGTTTACCAAATACATTTTTACTCTTATTTGAGTAGTTTCTTGGATGGCTACTTTTTACTTTTACTTGAATAAAAATATGTTGAATTAGTGATACCTTTACTTGAGTGCAATTTTTGGGTACTCTGCCCACTTGTGCTTAATGTTGATACAGTGAAAGAATTAAATATGAATCATCTGTGACACACCTGTGTAAAGGTTTGATGGTATAATGTCAAATTCATGACAAAAGCCGAGAAAAGCACCATTTTAATTTCCCACGAGCGTGTATTACACTCCATGCGCGCATTGAACGTCCCACGCACGAACAATTAAAAGTGACCAGCGCTACTGCAGCAAATAACTTAACACACATGCACGAGATGCAGCTCTCTCTGCTTTCAATGCATCTACCAGGTTGCTTGTGGACTTACTCCTGTGAAATATTTGGTTAACTTTTTTTTTTCAAAACTTGAAATTATACTCTTTACAATATATCAGCGCTGAATAGAGGTGTACGCATCAAACAAAACGAATATACGACGCTGAACACAGAGAGGAAATCCGTAAGAGATTTATAAGTACATACATGCATTACATAGTACAATGTAAGTTTCATTGTGTAGCTGATGCAATGAATGTCTACATTCACATACCTCACTGATTTTAAGTGTTTTGCTGTTGTTTTTTAACCAAACTTTCCCATCATAACATTTCAGCTCATTGTAAAATGCAACAGTGTATTTGATACACTTAAATGCGATTGTACCAGTAATAGCAGAAAATTTATAAGGCACTCAGAATTTATTTTATGTGTACGGTTTTCAATCGACGCATTCTTCCACGTTTATCTTACTTGTGAAAAGTTATCCCCCGAGTCCTAACGTCAACAGTCCGTCGATTTGAGCAAAGGTTAGCCGCACAGTACTGAGGCATCTTGTGATGTTTATGATTTAGCCAAGTAGGTAGGACGACCGCTCCAAGATGGCGGCCGTATTTCCCATAGAAATGAATACGTAGACGCCTCATTGAGCGCTGAGTCCTGCGTTACGTCACCGCCATCTTGTATGTGGCAGTAGAGCGATCGGAGCTCCCTAAATCATGTGCTGTGCGGACTTGTTTCAACCGTTTTACAGTACAAACTGGATTCACTGGCATTACCTTTCATAGATAAGGATGAAAGAAGTGATTGGAGTTCTCCCAGTGTGACCAGCAGACTGAAGCCCTGCCTGGAGTTCTGGCCAGTGTTCCCAGTATAATAAATAAATGTGTTTTATTCTTTCACTTTTTGTGTATTTTTAAATATCTCAATCTGAAGTATTAGATTCAGATTGAAGAATTAATACATGTAATGTAATGAAATAAAAATAATTTACTTTCAGAATTATTTTCACTCTTTGCTGTCAATAGCAGAGTTGACATCGTACTGTAATAAATATTTTTTTCCAGAAAAAAGTAAGAAAAATATGTAGTTTAATGTTTGACAATGATTGATTTATCAAAGTCATTGTCAAGACATTTATCAATAATATATAAAAAAAAATAAATACAAGAAAAGAAATTGTATTGAAACGTTAAATGTACTTTAAATATGGAATCATTTAAATATGTTCTTTAATAAAACATTGTAAAAGTGTGAATCTGTTCATCAATGTCAATATAAAAATTATCAGAATAATTTCTATCAAATAAAAACACTGTGCTCTTTATTCAGAAATCCCCCAAACCAATTAAATAATCACATCAAAAGTTAGAAACTATGTCTTTAGTCATTTATTTGATTACCAAATATGTGTGTATGTGTGTGAGAAAATGTGTCAATGACAGGTATTAACTTAAAATACTTTGTAGAACGGCACTTTGAAGTTCGGTCAATTTACTTGTATTAGCTGACTGGCTTATAGGCCACATCCAATATGGCGGACGCTGTGACGTATCGCAGCAATGGGCCGACCCGCTCCACGAGGCGTCTACGTATTCATGTCTATGGTATTTCCTGCCTTCCAACAGCCAATGGGATGCAGGAAATACGACTATTTTCTGAACCAGGCTCCGCCCACATGGAGTAGTTAAGGCGTTCCTGTTTTTATTCAAGTTAATCTGAGTAATAATAACAATTTAATACTTATGATTCAAATTTGGTCGTTCTTATAAGTGTAAGTTTTATAAATTTATTTATTTTTCCTTTTTTGTTTAGTTTGTTTTTACGCGGCAGGTCAAAGGTTACAAACAAAATGGCGGAACACCAAAGCGCTGCAGCTACAGTTCTGTGAGCGTCTATTTTGATGTTACAGAGTCTCTTTTCTGTATCAATGAAGTAACGGTTCCATGTCGTTCAACCCCTCTTCGGAACTAATCGCTTCTCTTTATTATTTTATGTGGAAATACTTCCGCGGAGTTCTTACGACGGTCTCCGGGTGAACACATCTCTTGGGGAGCCCACAGCACAGCGGCTTGCAGCTGCAGATCTGTCCGCTGTGTGATGAGTTTTCTCTGATGGTCTTCAGCAGCTCTAACTGAAGAGCACCATTACGGATGCATGACTTATTCAAGCTCTAATCAAAGATGAACAAGAAGAAGGATAAAGGATTCGAGAGTCCACGACCTTTTAAATTATAAGTATTCTGTTCTACGTTGCAAGAAATCAGAATGAAAGAAAATTGATTTCCAGTTGTGTTCAGAATAGTCACCGTGTTGCATGTTGCTAATATTTACTAGTGTTTGTCACATTACTTACGTGTTAATATTATTTGGTTATTGCTTTTACGACCCATCAGGTGGTGTGCATCAACAACATCAATTTCCAAAGGAAGTCTGTCATTGTGAGTACTGTCCTTAGTGGGGGATTTTTACATTCCAGGTCTTGAAGAAGACCAGAAAAGGGGCAGCATTCGTTTTATCCATTATCTATTAATCTTTTTATCCATCCATATGATTTTCCCCTCATACTTCTGTCCATTTGCTTTCTTACAGTCTAGTTTTTCAGGTTAATTAATTAAAACCTTCCCTCTGAAGGAATATTATCCATAAATTCATACTTACGGTGGCTTAGAAGGTTCAACAAAATGCAAAACTTCAACACAACAGCAAATCCAGAAGATGCCACTTTAACCTAACACACAACACAACAACAAAAGGCCACAACACAACAACAAACAGTTACAATGGATGTTATGCTTAAAAAAAAAATCCCTATAGTGGCCTAGGAGGGTCAAGAAAATGCAAAATCCACAACGGAATTCATTCAACAAAGGTTTTGATAATGTTTACAATAACTATAACCTTTCTGATCTGACACACGATAATTACATTATGCAAAGGAAAATTACTAGTTACATATTAAAATAGCAAATATTAATCCCTATTTTCAGTTTGAAATGCAGATGGAGCAGCAAAAACAATTTTCTAAGCTTCAGTAATAATTTCTTTTAATACCTTTTAAGTATTTCTTTTTAACCAGATAAATGAACCTCAAATCATTTGTATTTTTCTAGTGATAGCAGTGACTGACCTCTGCCTCCTCACTGTGTCGCAGGGTTATGTGGAGCTGACCATTTTCCCCACAGTGGTCAACCTGAACAGGATCAAGTTGAATAGTAAACAGTGCAGAATCTACAGGGTCAGAGTCAACGATCTAGAAGCCCCTTTCATTTACAACGACCCCACCCTTGAGGTGTGCCACAACGAGTCCAAGCAGTAAGTAGAACCAGAGCTGTCACAGAAAGGGAACCAACAAACTAGTTTACGCTTTAGTTTGTGGAGTTGATGAGTTCTGTGTGATTGGATGCTATTGTTTCAACTTTTAGCCATTTTATTGTTTTGTAATTTTGATTTCTTCCTGTCTTGATCATTTTGGCTTGCTATGTAAGCTATTCCTAGTCTGAAAACATAAAGTATTGTTTGAAACCTGTGGCCTCCTTGATAATGTGGAACATCCTTCTTAAGTAGATTTCCTTTAATTGAGCTCACCAGACAAACTAATCAACCCAGCTCTCTGAAATTAATGATAGTGATTCAAAGAGCCCTGACACAGAATACTATCTATAAATTTAATAGCACAACAAAACATTTTATTTTTATGACACCTAAATCCAATTTGCATAATAATTTTTAACACGGTGTAATATATAAAATTGTAGTTCCTGCTCAGAATAATGTATCTCAGGGACAGAGTTGTAACATAAATGTGGGCTTCTGAAGTTAAGCACAGTGGAGGAGCTGTGGTAATGTGGGAGTTTGTTGCAGGGAAAAACACTGTTTAATTCACAATTTTCCAAAACTATATTTGTAATTTTGACCATAGGTGGGTTTAAGCCTCTGCTACCATCTGTATGAAGTTGTTAAAGACAGTTTGTGTTCTACTGACACATTCCTGCCCTTGTCCAGCAGCTTATCTGAGCTGGAAATGTTTGGACAGCTTTCTGAATTAAAGTGCAACTGCTAGATAATAATGTTTTTCCTGAACAGACGGAACCTGAACTATTTCTCCAGTGCCTACACAGCGGCTGTAAGTGCTGTGGACCCCGACGCTGGGAATGGAGAACTGGTGATCAAAGTTCCCTCTGAGCTCTGGAAACAAGGAGATGGTGAGATGATGTCTTCACATTCTCATCACCCTGTCAGAAAAATGACTGAGATCGTTTTGATAATGACTCGTATCACATGTTTGTGTTTGGGTCCAGAGCTGAAGGTGTTAAAGGTTTATATTGAGTTTTCATTGGACCAGCCCAAAGGGGGTCTCCACTTTGTTGTTCCTGATGTGGAAGGCAGCATGGCAGAGAGGGGGGCCCACGTGTTCTCCTTTGGATACCAGAACTCCACAAGGTTGGACATTAGTGCAACATCCGGATTATCTGAAGTCACTTCAGTGTAACCAGTTATATGTAAAATTGACTTTTTTGAGCTTCACATCATGTTATAATGTTATTCACTCATCAAAAACATTCCTGGAGTGTTGCTTTGATTTTTTTTTTCATGCATGTTTGAGAAATTTTTTAATCTCCCGTGGCAACCATTCAGTTGTGCAAAACGCCTGGGTGGAGCTAGCCCTGCCTTCGAGGTGCTACTCCTCCTCAGAGCTGCAGTTTCAGAGATTCCACCTCAAAGAGCAGCCCTCCCCAGTGATTCCCTTAATCGGCTCCTTCAGACTAGCAAGCAGCAATTAGCAAACACATGGTGGAACTACTCATCTGCTGAGCTCATTATATGAGTTACTTTTCAGTAGATTGTGGGTAAAATTGTTGTTAATGGGTTAATAGAGGAGCCATAATGACTACATGAAGGTGACGTTTTAGAAAGAGCAGGAGTTTTTGGAGAGACGATATCTCAATGTCAAGGCATTAAATTATGAAGTCAAATTTCTTTAAATCATATGTGACATATAGCATTTTTATAACAACTGAAGGTAGCATGGTTACTTGATTGTACAGTAAAATGGCACTATTTGTCTGGAAAATACATAATACTTCCCCTTTAATAGATTGATTATAGAAACAAAACCTGGGAATTCTTCCATCTTTGCGGCCCCTTCTGAATCTTTTCTCTCTCCAGGTTCTGGTTCCCCTGTGTGGACTCCTACTCAGAGCTGTGTACATGGAAGCTGGAGTTCACTGTAGATGCGTCCATGGTGGCAGTGTCCTGTGGGGACCTGGTGGAGACCATCTACACCCATGACATGAGGAAGAAGACATTCCACTACGTCCTCCCCATCCCCACTGCGGCTCCGAACATCTCCCTGGCTGTGGGGCCCTTCGAAATCCTTGTGGACCCCTACATGCACGAGGTGCGTACTCTGTGATCTGTCTGGATGTCACTGAAAGATGTCCAGACATTTAGTTCTCAAATTAATAGAATAGGGGAAAAAAACGCTTTTCTTCTTTTTCTATTGCTCATCATTGGGCTGCCCATCTCTGGAAAATCTTGTGAAACCCAGGAACTTCAGGGACTTCGCAACTCCCTGGTTGTTGTCTCCAAACCTGAAGAACCTTCTGAGAATTTAAAAACTTGATCAGGTTTTATCTAGTTAAGTCACTTCTAAATCAGCTGTAAATAGTCAACATATTTAAAATATATATGTTGACTAAAGATATTGATGACTATTTACTTTTTTTACCTACATTTCAATCTTCCCGTACCTTGTTTTATCTGGAAAAAGCAAAGTTAATTTTTTTCTTACAGTAATTCAAGTTAATTTCAGATCCATATTGTCATGTGGTTCTGATACCAAGCAGCCTTTCATTTTTTCCTGTCTATTCATAGATGTCTTTATAGTAAAGATTTAGGACCATTGTAGATAAAAGACACAAATCTTCAAAGGAGTAATTTTTTGTCAAAGAAACTGACATTTTTAGGTTAATTTTACACATCTACAAGGAAAAACGCTGATATTTTCTGTGGAAAAGAAGTAAAAATTAAAATTTTCTATATTGCCAGCATAAATTTCCAATGTTAAAACTAGAATATTGTCTGACATTGTAAAGTCAGACATTTGCAAGGGAGAAAAACCATGTAATTTCATGAGAAAAACTCAGAGGTTATCTAAGATTATAAAGTCAGACATTTGTGACAAAAAGTAGCAGAAGTTTTCTAAGATTGAGATGGAAATGTGAGGGATGCACTTGTGGATATTTTCCAGAGTGTCAGACATAGATCCTTGAATGGAGGTATAAAACGTCCGGGTCCAGTCTGATTGCAGCCATATGTCAGCTTCCTCCTCACTATTTCAGGTGTGTATTCTGGATCTGGTTCGAGGCGTTCCTGGTGAGTCTGGTCCCAGGAGATGTATGATAAATGAACAGAACTCAGGTCTACCACTGACACTTAAACTCAAATGCACATCTCTTAAATTTACCACTTGAACGTTACAGGACCTCTGGAACATTTTATTTCAAATATCTGAATTTATAATTTCTAAAATTGTATATTTTTTTTCTTGCAAATGGATTAGGATTAGGGAATATTCAAGTTTTTTCTTGTAAATATGTGAAATTAATCTCTAGATTAATCTAGTTTTGAATGAGCCTTTCTGTAACTTCTCCTCATGACCACTAGATGTCTCTAAACACCAGTTGTCAGATTGAAGTTGAAGTATCTGAGACACAACTGTCCGGGTCCCAGTTCCAAGCCCTCTGTCATGCTCCTGTCCTCTGCAGGTGACCCATTTCTGCCTGCCGCAGCTGCTCCCTCTGCTCAAACACTCCATGTCCTACCTGCACGAGATTTTTGAGTTCTACGAGGAGATCCTGACGTGCCGCTACCCTTACTCCTGTTTTAAGACCGTGTTTGTGGACGAGGCCTACGTTCAAGTGTCATCCTATGCGTCGATGAGCATTTTTAGGTTTGCATGGAAACAGAGGTCTCGTCTGCAGATTGTTCCATGTGTTGTAGGTTGTTATTCATGCAGTTTGCTTTGTGTTTTAGCACCAACCTGCTCCACAGCCCTATGATTATAGACCAGACCCCTCAGACCCGACGCTGTCTGGCCCAGGCCTTGGCCCAGCAGTTCTTCGGCTGTTTTATCTCCAGAATGTCCTGGTGAGGCGTAACTTGTTTCGTTATGCGAGGACAGAACCTCAGACTAAACAAGTGTTTGTATTTCACCTCTTTTCCCACCAAGTCCACCACCATGACTCAGCACCATACCGCCTCTCCAGTGTGGTCATCTTAGGGTAGTTGCTCCAGAGTCTCTGGAGGTTTAAAGCATGATGTAGTTGGACTCTGAGATAAACCTTGTACACCACATGTCTGCATAATGGATAAGAACTGTCAGCATTTCTTGGAGGAGTCTTGTAGTAACATGTAAACAATCCTCAGCAGAGGCTGACCTTCTTTTTCAGCTCTGCTACCATTTAGCCCTCTTTAATGGCTGCTGTTAGGAGATTTGCAACAATACTCAAGGTTTTATGGGTTTTTTTTTGTCAGTATGAGAAATCATAATCTGTCCTCTCTATGTACCAGATTGATCGCTATGAGAAGCTGTTTTATTCACAGACACTGAGCACACCTAAAGTTATGGGGAAAGGATGCCTTATAACAGGGGCTGACACTTCTGACCACTCCAAAAGCATAAAGCAGACTGCAGCTGAGGGCATTCTGGGTAAATAGAACCAATACAAACTCATGAGTCAAGCAGTAGTGAGAGAAATGGCTCATGGTTTTTTGCCAAAAAGAAGAGAAAATTTCTAAAACAAATCTGATGCCACTAAAGTTTTGTTTACATTTTCTTGAAGTGGGAAGTTGTGTTGTTTCCTTCAATTGTTCTTGGTGCAGCGCCCCCACAGGCGGGGAGGGGAACAGGTTGCTGAAAGGTTTGGTTGGTTTGACACAATGCAGTGTGAAAGGGAACACCAGCAACTGAAAATGGAACAGATACTGCCACTTTGCTCCCCAATTGAACAGAGTCTACCGGACTATCAGGTGTGAAAACACCCTAACAAATAGAATATCACTCCATATATTTCCACATATTGTAGGAGTGCTGTCTGTGCCTCCTCATTCATTTTCTCCTTTCCTCTTCATCCCTCATTTTGTCTGGCCTTGAAGCAAACATCACATGTGGTGGGGCCTTCCCTCTATGTGGTGTTTTATGTTCAGCAGGCTGTTGTCATGATTTTTAACAGCGTGCCACTGCTGTTAGCAATTTCTCAAAGCAGGGGCTCACTGGGGCCCTTAACTGAAAACAGGCCAGACTCATTATCCTGTCAGACGCAAAGAAAAGCAAAACGGCTCTTTACCACACCCATCTGCGTTAACTGACAAATGGAGGGGATCTTTGTTAGCTTGAAGGTCTCCACACGCTTCTGTGTGTCCAGGAACACAAGCTGCTTGATCCTCGCTGACACACACACATGCGCTGCTCTCATGCTGTTTCTGACTCTGTTGTACCTCTATATTCCTCTTAGAGACATACAATTTTCACTAAGCTTCATAGAGGACAGCTGGTTTGTAAACAGTCTACTCCAAAAAATGAAGCTGTTGATTTTTGTTTCTTTGGGGTTCCTGAGAGAAAAATGATCCATCATTGTGAATGATTCAGCAGTTCCTTGAACAGTACGTCAGCATATTCACGAGATTCTGAAGCACATACTGATGTATGTAAAGAGTCCTGGCAGGCTGTAATCAGGATCAGAACAATAGCAGGGTTTTGGAAACTGGGAGAAAAAAATGAAAGTTTATGTTCATACCCAAATTCATTGGGAAAACTATAAATTCTTATTTCTCGCTGTCCAAAGGTGAGGAAAAAAATAACATTCAATATATTGCAGCATCAGTATAAAGAAAACCATTCAACACTAACTGTATAAACTGAAATATGTCTATAGATGTGTTTTTGCTGATTACTGAACTAATATTTCTGAGAACTGTGGATCCTCCTGAAGTCTTGCACCACCGATCTCTTGCCACTGCACCAGTGGAGACTTGAATGCAGTTTTAAATAGTGAAATGAGACTAATAAGGGAATTATTCACAGGTTGTTTCCTGGTTGTTATGGTTTAAAAGCGACAGACTGCAACTTCCAGCTGTTCGAAAATGTGTAGGTAGAGTTGATTTAAAAAAAACTGTGTTGATTCCTTCCACTGGAAAGGAAGAGGGAAAAAATAAACTTTGACCTGGATTACAAATGGCTATATGAAGATACCTTTAATGACACATTTATAATGCTTACAGTCTGAAACTGAATTATTATCACTTCTATCTCAGAGGAAGTTTGCAATAAACCACAGATCTTTTGCCTTATTTCCACTGAGCGGTACGGCATGGTTTGATGTGGTTCAGTACACTGTAGCCCCTTCTGCACAGATGTGCCTTTAACTGGTTCTTTCCCTGTCAGCCCTGGCCAGATTCGTCTCCATTTGCAGATTCTGTGCGGTTCCTCCGCATTTTAGGAATTACCTTAGGAACAAGCTGGGCCAAGCTGGGTATTGTGCGCAAGTGATTCGATTGGCAGCTGACTAGTGGTGCACCGATTTATCGGCCAGCCAATTTTCTTAATTTTGGGAGATTGGTAATTGGTCTATGTTTAAATGTGAAGCCGATCTTAGCCATTGATCCTACCTGCCTCAACAAATGTTGAAAAATCAACCACTGTCCTGTTCTAATATCTCCTGAGAGAGATTTGACTGTTAGCCTAGTCCACCAGGTCATGTCGGCACATTTACAGTTAACAATAGTCACCCAATCTTTGACAACTTTGCTATTTTTAGTGACATTTCAGACAAAAAAAAAAAGGTATCTACCAGAATTTGAATCGGCAGATCAGGGTTTTTACAGATTGGTAATCGGCAATCAGCCAGAAAACTGCTAAAGGTTCACCCCTACTGCAGACTGCATTTGTTGATTGGCCAGTGGAATCACACCACTGGATGAGTAAAGGCAACACTTGCAGAAAAGGTCATACAGCGTTGCATCAACTGGATGGGGCGATTCGTAATGAACGGATAAATCGAGAGATTTAGCAGAAACTGACCGCCCAAGGGAACAGCCAAAATGACATCATCATGGCGTCGACCACAGCTCCTGCATGCTTACAGCCCGCCCACGTTCCGGCCCATATTCTCGCCCACATAGTGGGGAACACACCGCCAATAGAGAGACATCCATCTTGGCTAGAACTGAACCAGAAATTAACCGACTAGAATTAGACTTGACAATAGCGTTGTTGTTTTGAGCACAACTGTGGAACTGTTGACTATTATCCTCTTAGAAAACTATTTTGTTTGTACTTTGTGTGTCTGCAGCAGAGTTAGTTTTCCAGTAATAATGACCTCCTAATGAGAAACTTTAGAAAAAATATTTCTCAGATATTTTCCCCCAAATCTAAGGCTGAAAATCTGATTCTGTGAAGCTGAAAATAATGAAAACATGACCCAGTAGTTATACCCTCATCCAAGGAGGATAAATCTCTTTTTTGTATTTACTCATGGTAAATGTGTAGATAAAATCAGCTCTGGTAATAAAAGGCAGCCAAGGTTTAGCACAGCATGAAGCGGTGAAACCACCAAGGTTGAATCAACCTATTGTGCCTCCTTTTAACAGGCTAATAAATCCATGATGATAAAATTATGTGAGCAGTGTGTGTGTTGTGTCAAAGACTGCCACAAAAATACCCAAAGGGCAAAACCATCTTACAGAAATGATGAGGCAGCTCAAGTGTGGCCTTCATTGATTCTGAGTTGCCTGGGATGGGGAAGCTAAGCTGTGTGGGCTGAAAGGAGATGGAAATGACAAACGAAGTGTTTTGGAAACTTGACTTCACATCATCGCATTAAAGCACATGACCTCATAGTCAGTGCTGGATTATCAATGTGAGGTCACTTGGTGGCTATTAAGTCATAAAGGAGCTGATTCACTTCCAAAAAATGAGCAAATGTGTTCCAGGCACGTCAGACTGTGTGGTCATATGATGATTTAGGATCAATGTTCTGCCTGTTGGTCCTTAGGAGGAATAAGTTGCATAATTCAATTCATACAGATTGAAATTAGAGCTACAAGTAGCTACAAATTATTATAGTTATTAATTATTCTGATGATTAATCAGATTTTTTTAAAATGACACAGTCTACATATTTTTCATTTAGTTACTTAAAATCTTTTTGTACAATATTGGCACTACATTCAAATATGAAAAATAAATAATTCAATTTTTTTATTGAAATAAGAAGATAAACATTTTGTAGCCTAAAATGGAATAACATAGCATTTACAACCTGGTGAAGCTAAAACTAGGCCACTTGAGGAGTTTTGGCTAAAACCTATTTACTGATAACGGTATTTTTATTGCAAAACATATATTAGTGCAAAACATGTATTTTGTATAGTTTTGACTTGGTTACTGTTCTGAATATGTTGGGGGTATTTTTTTCAGCATATTCCATTTTGTGGAGTCTGTATACTCCAGTTAATGATTAATTGATTACTGTATTAGTTGACGATTATTTCTATAATGGATTAATCACAATTAAGTCGATTAATCGTTTCAGCCCTAGTTCTTCATGTTCATTGTTCACATTGACATTCATAGTTACACATTCTGAACTCAATTCTCAACTTCAAGAACTACTTCTCCCTTCATTTCTTATTATGCCTGACAAAAAGTTTGAACTTCATGTCAAAGGCTTTGGTGGCTTTTTTAATGTAACTGACCATAATTCAGAAAGGAAATATGGAGAAACTGAAGCACAGTGATTACTTTCTGAGTGCATTCCAATGCTTTTGTCATTAAAAAGCAAAAATGATTAAAAGTTTAAATGAAAACGGTCCCAATTTGAATATAAATGTAATTTTGGTCACTTTTAACCGTCTTTTCGCCATCCCATCAAGGCAGATAAGTTTTGACTTTTTTGAACTGTCAAAAACACAGACTACTGCTGTGTAACTGTACACATATGTTGCCTTGGAAAAGGGCCAGGCATTAGCAATCACTGCACTTTTGCTTATTATTCTACACCAAAAAAATTCTAAAAGGCTTATTATTCTTTACATAAGGGAATTAAAACACTACAATCACCCTCTTTAAAATCCTGATTCTGTTGAGGCACAGTAGCCTAAAAATTCTTCAATCACAGACTACAAACAAGACAGACTACATTTGTGTTAATTGGACTGTTGCTTCCTGAACGCTGGTCTGAGAAGACTGTAATATTAAATACAAAGCAAAGCAGAATGTAACTATCCAGACTTTACTCCAGAAAAACAAGTATATACCATTTTTTTAACAAGTTCAGGATGACCTGTACCTACTTTTAAAAACCAGCGTCTTTCAGAGAAACTCCATTCATTAGTGCATATCTCTTACAATTTCCCAGATAGCTTGATTGAAACACACATTGAAAACATTCAGCTGTTAGACAGAAGGCCTGTGACACTTTGGAAAGGCATGTTTTGTCTCTTATAACCGATGTTCTCCTGCAGGGCTGATGAGTGGGTGTTGAAGGGCATCTCTGGCTACATTTATGGTCTGTACCTGAAGAAGACCTTTGGAGTCAATGAATACCGGCACTGGATTAAAGAGGTAGCTGCTTTGCTTTCAACTGTTACTACTGAATTGTATTAAGAGCCACAGAATTGTAGGGAAAAAAAGATAAAATCTCCCTCTGATGTAAAAGCTTATAACCAGTTGGAGCTCCAATAACCCACTTGTTTTCTGTATGAATGTAAGGAAATAATTTCAGACCGTTTTTCTTGGCTAAACTTATGTGTTTTTGTCTCATCTTTAAACCGGATGAGTCGTTTGGTTAGAAAACGATGCATCAAGTTCAACCAAAGTTCTGCTGCCATAATCAGCTCAAAGAGCAGAAACATATTCAGTATTTTTTTTTCTTAAAAAGTTAACAGAGGCCTGCAGAGTCTGAGAAAAACTCAAAACAGTTGAGACTCGACTTGGACCTGAAGTTTTATTGCATTTCAGAGTGGAAAAAATAAACAATGGACAATGTTGGACTTTTGAACTTTCAGGACCACTTTAGCTTTTGCTGTAGATTGCAAGTGGAAATCATAGCAAACAGTCCCTTGACATATTCTAAACAAATATTAAGCCCTTGTTAAATTCAGCTCTTTCTATCAGACTTGAAGGTATTTAAATAACGTAGATCTTTGACAAAAATGTAATTGTGATAAACATATTTTTCAAAATGTTCTTTTCTGTGTTTGTCAGGAGCTGGACCGGATTGTGGAGTATGAATTGAAGATGGGGGGTGTTCTGTTGCACCCCACCTTCAGTGGAGGCAAAGAAAAGGACAAGTAGGGACTTAATTTGTATAAATCGTGTTTCGGCTGTTGCTGAACGTTTCCACCTAGGATGTTTTTTGTTTAATTTATGAATTTTCAATATGGCGATCTGAAAGTCTGATTGTTTATGGAGATCATGCTTCGTGATTCAGGGCTGCCAGAGTGCAGCTATGGTCTGAGGATGCAGATCTCTGCCCACTGTAACAGTAGAGTCCACAATGTGATTAAAACTGTGAAACCAGGCTAATACAGAACTAATCTGACATGTTGCAAAGTGGTTATGGTCTAAATATTTGCATTCCAGCTCCAACTGAATGGAATATTTAGTATTTAGGAAAAAAAAGACTTTTATTTAGACTTTCTCCTGAAAACCACACAAAGAAAGGCCACATCAAAGCGCACGCAGGGTATGTGCACAGTCCCTCCCCCGGACTGTGCACAGCGTAAAAAGAGCTTGCAGGGTTCAACTGATGGGATAAATGTTTTCTTAATTTAGGAATTTACCGTTCCTAAATTATTGTTAAAATGTCTAATTTACGTGTAAAACAAAATAACTTATTTTAAACTGTCCTGAATATAAAAACCTGGAAAACTGAGATGTTTGGTTTGAGACAATGAAATATTTTCTTTAACATTTCTAGGACAACATGCAGTTTTACATTCCAAGCTTACCAATTTAAGCATGTTGATTGTTGATTAATCACAATGTTCATTCAATTCTTTAATGGAATGACAGCACATACTCAATTAGTATGTTTTTTGTAGGTTTTATACTAAAAACATATCAAGTTATGTGTCACTACCACCATCCATCACAATAGATATTGGGATATGAATTTTGTGCTATATCACACATCCTTAGTGAACCCTCGGTAAAACGAATCTGTGTGAATAAGGCTTTACTCTGTAAATCATTGTGATGTTCAGAAAACGAACCCAGTACCTGGAGGAAGCCACCTGTTGCATCCTAGCTGACCCACCTTCTCCGTTTTCAGCCCCACTCCCCACCTTCACTTCTCCATCAAGCACCCCCACACCCTGTCCTGGGAGTACTTCAAGATGTTCCAGTGTAAGGCTCACCTGGTTATGAGGCTGATTGAAAACAGAATCAGCATGGAGTTCATGTTACAGGTATGACACTGCCATCACATCACACTCCAGACTTCTACTTTCCCCTTTTAAGCCGGAGTTGTTCTCCTGTAGGTGTTTAACAAACTCCTGAGCCTGGCCAGCACAGCTTCGTCTCAGAAATACCAGAGCCACATGTGGAGCCAGATGCTTCTGTCGACGCACGCCTTCCTCAAATCCATCTCCAACGTCTCTGGCAAAGACATCGGGCCTCTGATCAAGCAGTGGGTGTATCCTTCCTCATGCTGGGATTCAACCTCATCCGTTTGTCACAACAAAGACAATTATCAAGATATGTTGCTGCTGAAAAACAAAGCTTCTTTGTTAAATGCAAAGCAAACATGCTCTTGTTGCATCACCTCTCAAATTACAATCAAGTGTTTTTTCTTTTTCCATGTTAGAAAAAGTTTCTCAGATTTTTGGAGTTAGTGTCTGTGCACACGTCGAGCCCCTTAACTCTTCATGTGCAGAGATCAGAGCGGGGTTGTGAAATTCTTTGGCAGCTTTGCTTTCAACAGGAAGAGGAATGTGCTGGAGCTGGAGATCCGCCAGGACTACACGTCCTCTGGAACTCAGAAATACGTGGTGAGCAACACAACCGCTCAGCCTGCAGAACACACACACACGTTCTACACACCGTTATGCTCACATTAACAGTGACCCGGTGGCTTCTTCTATAGGTTTACATCAGTGAAATTGACTTGGTTTCTTTAAAGAGACTGAAGCCTGAATCAGGTCCAGATATCAGGTGTTGTGTGTTTGTCTGCAGGGACCCATCAAGGTGACGGTCCAGGAGCTGGACGGCTCGTTCAACCACACACTGCAGATAGAGGAGAACAGTCTGAAACATGACATCCCCTGCCATTCAAAGAGCAGACGGTGAGCTACACTAAAACGCACAAATCAGATTTACAAAAATCAGAATCAGAATTACAAAATGACAAAATTAAATCAGAATTATGAACATAAATTTGCTTAATGGAAACATCACATTTATCTTGTGAGCAAACGTATTAACTCATGATTTTAACTGAATTTCTTACTTAACACTGTGATTTCAATTTTTTTTTAGCAGAATATCAACAATATTTTGCACACATTAGTAATGGAAACTTGGCTACTGTCATCACTTTTTTGCTGTTTCAGCATTTAAATCAGTAAGGAGCAGCATTAGCTTAAAGGCAAATAAGTTATTTATAATTCTGCCAAATGTGGACAAATTTTAATGTTTTTTGTTTCTTGTTTTGTGCCAAAATTTTATTTTCTATTTCTTTTTGGGAAACGTGTTGCTTTTTGCTGGTATAAAGCTTTTTTTGGTGACATTTCCAGAAACAAGAAGAAGAAGATTCCTCTGATGAATGGAGAGGAAGTTGACATGGATCTGTCGGCAATGGAGTAAGTGCTTCAACTCTTTTAAAAGAATTTCCTGTAAGAAGCATTGGCCTGGTTGTGTATTTTCACCTCTCCATGGACTCCTCCGCAGCGCCGACTCTCCACTGCTGTGGATTCGGATAGATCCAGACATGTCCATCCTGAGGAAAGTGGAGTTTGAGCAGGCCGACTTCATGTGGCAGTATCAGCTGCGCTACGAGAGGGATGTGGTAGCACAGGTAGGCTGGGAATTGATCAGGGTCCGTCTCCTGGCAACAGGCGTCTGTCTCTGGACGTTTGCTTGGACAAATAAGTTCTTCAAAACGATGAACGCTGATTTTGTTGGCAGGAGGTTTTTCTGTCTTCTGTAAATTTAGGACACCTAACCCTAGGCTACAGGCTTCTGTCTGAAGGCCTCAGATAGCTTTTTGAATGTCACCCTGGGTTTCACCCTTTAAACAAGACAAACCTTCTTCAGAGGGTGGAGTATTAGTGTTAAAATCATGTATCTGATGTGATACATGTGATAAAATATTCCTCACTAGAAAGTAGGCCTGCCACGATTACAATAATAAATTGTTCCGGAAGTTATTTTGATAAACGGTAATAATGTTGTTTTCTAAGTAGTAGATAATGGCGTAATAATGCAAGAACACATTCTTGAATATCAATAAACATAGAAAAATAAATATGTAAACCAACAAAAATAGCAAAAGAAAATTTATTATGTGGTCTCTGAAAACTAAATTGTCCTTCATAAAAGTCTAGTTGAGACCAGAACACCAAACATCCAGTGTTTGGTAGAAAGAGACAAAAGAGAAAAACAATAAATCATCAAATTTGAAATGATTGAGTTTGTTTGAATTTCTCATCTGGTTAATAGATCTACTACTTATTGCAACAGGCCTGTTACAAAGTGTATTTCTTAGGCTCCATTTTACAAACATTCTCTGCTTATAATTGAGCTGTTATTCCGTGAAGTAATCTCAAATTTCAAGGGACAGAGAAATGAATTTCTGGTTAATCCTGCTAGGAATCTGTCCAGTAAAAAAAACTGATGATGTGTCACTTATGATAGACATGTCCTGCAGAAGCACGTCTTCCTTCAGAGGAAGAAAAGTTTCTGTTGATGGTGACCAGCAGTTGGGATTCTCCACATATCCAACCAAGTGCATGGTGCTCCAGAGGCTAATTACATCCACATAGGTTCCCATAGCAACACTCACACTGTATTAAACGTAATTCAGATTTTCTGCTGGTAACTACCTAATTACAGGATGATACTGAATGATTCAAATGATTCTGTTCCCTGCAGAATGCTGTCAAACATACAAACAGTCTGCCAATATTCTCTCGTCTTTGTTCCTTAAATGACAAGCTTTCATTTAGATGGCTACCTCATCTTCTTTGTTTTGCAGGAGGAAGCCATCACAGCACTGGAAAAATTCCCAACTCCCGCCTCCAGATTGGCTCTGACTGACATCCTGGAGCAAGAGCAATGTTTCTACAAAGTCCGCATGCAGGCCTGCTTCTGCTTAGCTAAGGTTGGTCTCTCTTCACTCTCTTCATGATCAGGAAAACTGGAAGATTGTTGTTTTGTGGAGGCACCAGCTGGAGCTGCTATTTTTATGTGGAATTGCTCACAGTAAAGCCTTCCTAGATAGAGAATGGCTCCCAGATAAACAGCAGGTTTGTTTAAGCAGCAAGCTCTGCTTACCCTGGTCACATCAGTTCTAGTTATCACAGCAGTTCACTGAGATGAGCGCACTTCTTTTTCACCAGCCTGGGTGAGACAGGTGAGTAACCTTGATGATGCACCATGCTCTAAAATTCTAAAAGAAAGCGAGAGATAAAAGAACATAAAATTTAAATTTAAAATCTGAAACAAATCATTCTAACTAATCAATCAATTGATGTTCCTCTTTTTTTTTCTTTTAAGAAAAGCTTCCATCAATTAATACATTTTTAATGTAATCAAGTCTTTTTTTAATGTTGATTCTATGAACTCAGGGTTTTGTCCAAATGGGACAGGAGAAAGTTGGTCCATTTGAAAGCGTTGTGGTGTGTAACGGGGTTGATGCTCGACGCGCACTGATAAATCTGTCCCAATTTCCTTACATGTGAAACTAGGGCTGGGTGCTATGGCTTTACAAAAAATTAATTGTACCAAATTCAATTTTAATCTTTTTTTATTCGCTTTTTTTCTTAAAAAGAAATGGCAAATGGACAGAAAATATTTTCAAAAAGGGGCTTTATTTCAATCATCCCTTCTGTGAGCTGTGGAACACACTCGTCAAAACAAGATGGCGGACCTTGGTGGGACTGACATCATCAGAATGTCAGAGTGACATCATCAAGTATGAAGACCCCAGGAGTGTACTGCTGGAAAAGATCCAGATTTCCCTTGAATTAAATTTTCAAAACCAGACAAGTTGATAATTTGTTCAAATGGATTTGTCACCCAGCCCTACTTCATGCTGATCTGATCAACTGTTAGAAAGATCTGAACATCGGCCTCTGTCCCATTTGCTCTGCCATGAGAGAGGCTGACTGGCAGCGCCACCCACCAGGTCATGACGGCACATAGTTGATGACTTTGTTGCTCTGTTTAGCAACTTCTCAGACAAAAAGATATTGGTACATGGAAAAATTGGAATCGGTGCAGGCCTACCTAATACCAATGAAGACTAGCACTGTAGTGTTTTCCTGTGTGTTCAGATATATTCCTGATCACGGATGAATTTCTTTGCCATTTCCAACATGCATCTTTCTGTGTTTTTTTTTTTTTAATGTGCCGCCTTTTGGCTAATCATTTATTCCTCTCCACATTTTTCTTCTCAACTGAAAGTGATCCAAGCCAATCAGAGGTTCTGCCAGGTTCATTAGAGAATTAACATGTGCCATACTTCACTGTGTGGTGAGCCTGGCTGACTCACGGTGGATTCAGAAATGAGAGAAAGCTGAAAAACGAGAACAAAGAGGTTCAGTTTGTAGCTTCAGAGACTGACTGGACTCACACACATTTTTTACACATTTTCACTTTTAAATGTCTCTGTAAAGGCCACCTCTTAAAGTGAATGTTTGGTTCCAGTAATATTGTGAAAGAGGTTACAGTTGAAAACCCAGAAGGGCCACCCATCAGTTTATCTCTTGCTGCTCTGAATAATCCCATCATGTGGCTGCAGGAAATTCTCCATTCTCTGGATTTGGGCTTGGATTTCCATCCTACAGGTTCCACCTGAACCAATATTTTCACAGCACAATAAACTAACTGAGTGGAGGTTCAAATGGACATCTCACGAAACCCCGACAGACTGCGTTGTAATGCTCTTATGACACACACACTGGCTCGACCAGCGAGCTCAACACACTCTGTCATGTACATAAACACGTTTGCACTCTTAACGTTGACCCAGGCTCACCACAAAGTGAAGTCTGATGCACTGTCATGAACTTGGCTGCTCTCTGATGGGCCTGGATCACGTTGAGTTGTGAGCAACGATTAGAAAATGTGGAGATGAATAAGCAATTAGAAAAACGCTGACGTGGAGAAGAAAAAGGCCAAGCGTGATCAGCCGTGTTGGTGAATATATCTGAAATCAAACCGCTGCTGCCGCCTCGCTTTATTTTTCCAACTAAAAACAACATCCCGTGTCAGTGACCCCAGCCCCATATTAGCACATTTACATAAATTCCCTAATATCCTGTTGGAGCAACCGCTGGGCTGCAAACCCACGAGCTGTTTAATTTGTGGGCCAGTTCTCACCACAGCAACCAGAACGCACAGAAAGCCCATTGTTGCAAGAGTCCCAACATTTTTCACCTTTGGTTTCTGTGGCACACAAAGCAAAGTGTTTTCGGATTTCAGCTTTCATCGTCCTGTCTCAAGTTTGTGTCTGCAAGAACATTGTTTCCAGTTCCTGTTTAGGTTTAATGCTGCAGCTGACCTGAACTCCTACTGACCGAGCTGACTGGTCTCACTCTAACAATGCAGATCGCCAACTCCATGGTGAGCACCTGGCAGGGTCCACCCGCCATGAAGTCGCTCTTCACCAGAATGTTCTGCTGCAAGAGTTGCCCCAACATCGTCAGGACCAACAACTTCATCAACTTCCAGAGCTACTTCCTACAGAAGGTACAAACTAAACTACCTGTACCTAAACAGGTAGTTTAGTTTGATTGTTGAAATAATCGTCAACTAATTTACTAATCGATTAATGGTTAACTGGACTATGCAGATTTTAAAAGGGCAATTTGCTGAAAGAACAACAGATTCAGAGCAGTAATTCAGCCAAAACTGTATACAAATATATACATTTTGCATTTAGGATATAGAAAAAAAACCTTTGTGTGCAAATATGTTTTATGAGCTTCATCTTGTTCATATTTTGTTAATAAAGAAGTCTCTTATTAAACACCTTTTGATATCTAGCATAAAGGCCTGATCTTTCCACATGTTGATGTTAGAAGTATTTGTAGCTCACTAAAGGATTGCTATTGTTGCATTTTAGGCAATAAATAGTTTATTTTCTTATTTTAAAAATAATAAAATTATTAGTTTATTTGCATTGTCTTATATATTTCTAATATTGTGTAAAATAACTTTAATTGGTTAGATGAAAAATCTGCAGAGTGTGGCAGTTTTTTAAAAAACTGATTAATCGTCAGAAGAATTATTAAAATAATGGTTAACTCTGAGCTAAACACAGTGTTTGGTTTCTTCATCTCCAGTTTTCCATTATTCCACTTAGCCTGATTATCAGTATCTGATTGATTTCTGTTTCTCCATTTACTTCAAAGACTTCTAACATGCTATGTATGTCGCGTCATTCATGTCAGACGATGCCGGTTGCCATGGCGCTACTCAGAGATGTGCAGAACCTCTGTCCCAAAGATGTCCTCAACTTCATACTCGACCTCATCAAGTACAACGACAACCGAAAAAACAAAGTAAACACTTCCTCTTTAAGTGACTGGGCAAATACAAAGGCACACCACACCAGCCAGAAGTTAGTTTGTGGAAAACATATGTAAACATTTAGCCATAAAACACATAGACATTTGTGATTGTAAAATGTGATTAAGTGCCAGCAGTTACATAATTTATTAATTTTCTGGTCATTATCCAGTTTTTACATTAACAGATAAGATGACATTCATATAGCAGAAGTTTCAGGCGTATAGTTCTGGAACGGAGGTTTTGGTCTCTACGTTAAACACATCCTACTCTGACCTGATTATTCAAAGCAATGCTTGAGCCAGTGTGAGCATTCATTTTCCATACATCACCACCGTAAATCATAGCCAGCAGAGCCAGGAAGAACAAAGCAGTATCTGAACAGCATGAGAATCTCTTTCTGTTCCTCTCAACCTGCCTCCAGTTTTCAGATAACTACTACCGGGCCGATCTGATCGAGGCCCTGACCAACTCCCTCACTCCAGCCATCAGCATCAACAACGAGGTGCGAACGGTGGACAACTTAAATCCCGACGTCCGGCTCATCCTGGAGGAGATCACACGCTTCCTGAACATGGAGAAGCTGCTGCCGAGTTTCAGGAATACCATCACTGTTAGGTACAGAGAGGAGACGGTCACTAGTCTTCATGGTTTCGCCTGGCAGCGCTGCATCTCAGTTTACAGAACAGAGAAAGAAAATAATTATATATATACACACATAAAATTTTCCTAGAAAAAAAATATGTCTTCGAATAATGAGGAAGAAAAGTTGTTTTAGCAAGATCTGATGTGACTACCTCAGTCTGTGAGATTCATTCTGTGAGGTGGACTCAGTGGTTTGTACAAATTAATGCTACTGATAATATAATAATTTGATGCTGATGTGTTAAAAAGATGAATTATTAAGTATTAGCTCTAAAATTGATACCAAAGTAAAACTTCACAAGATGGTCAACATTCCCCATTAAAATTTTTTGTTATTTTTTATTTTGGTATTCTCATAAAATTACTACTTCATTCAAATATTATGAATCTATTCAAGTAATATCATTACTTTATCTTGTAATTAAAATAAAAAATATATATCTTTCCCTAATATTCCATCATAGAGTTGAACTAAATTCTGAATCCAAATAAACAGAAGCTATAAACCACAGGGTTTCTAAAGTTCATTGATGAAAATAATCCTTACTTTCCAAAAATTGAATCTTCAAAACCCAAGAATTTTCTCATTTAATGAAGTTGATGTATCACCCAGCCCCACTCATTTGTTTTGAATAAAACATTAAAGCTTAGACTTTGTGACAGTTGTGGATGTAATGTCTCTGCAGCTGTCTGAGAGCTATCCGCCAGCTTCAGAAGAACGGCCACATTCCCAGTGACCCGTCTCTCTTCAAGGCCTACGCTGAGTACGGACACTTCATAGACGTTCGTGTTTCCGCTCTGGAAGCTTTGGTCGACTACACAAGAGGTAGGAAGTCACGGACGCCTTGCTGGTTCCTGGCATTTTTCTGAAAGTTGTTGATGCAGATCTTGAAAAGCTGAGGTGTCTCTTCTGTGTCTCATCAGCAGCTTTACCAGGTAAACCTCATTACTGCTGTGTTGGAGCCTCGTTGGCTTTCAGAAGTGCCTTAAATTTCAGTAATGTGCAAAAAACCATTCTTCAGAGATTCTAATGAAAATGGCTCCACTGTAACCATGAAGGGATGCACATGTCTAATAAATCTCCTCTAATATCCTCCAGGTTGTTTGTCAGAGGAATGTTTGAAATAATATAATAAAGGTGTATGTATGTCCAAAAGCTGAAATGGCAAAGGAAAAAAAAAAATGTTACTAGTGAAAGCTCATTGAAAGTTCCACACCGTCAGCAGTACTAGCGGAACAAGTCAGCATTGGGCAGGCGGGGCTAATGACCGGGCCCTAAATACCCAAGGGCTTAGGGTTAGGGTTAGGCGCAACCATTAGTCAACCATGCCTGGGGCAATGTATATAACCCTACATATATCGTGCCACACCTAGTCACATTTAGCATATTAACCTGTGGTCCGCTTCACCCTGATGATCATGCTGGGTGGAAAACTGACTTTGATTTAAGATTTAATTTGGCTTCTAGACTTTTTTTTATTTAAAAGGTCCTTATGATTAAAGATTAAAGAGGAACCATGATGCAGCATGGCTTCAATTCCTCACCGTCTCCCATCCAGGTAGTTTTTATACGGCAGCTTCAGGCCTGGTTTTGTGCGTATGCCACCTTTATAAATGAGACCGCTGATCTTTTGAGTGAGCGCAAACATGTGCTTTTGGAACAAGGCCAGTCCGAGCTAGCATGTCCTTCCATTCCTGCTGCTCAGTTCTCTCCCTGCTGTGTCTACATGATTACTGTTTGTTTTCTTGCTGCAGTTGAACGGAGCTCAGCAGACCTGCAGTGGCTGCTTGACATGGTCCAGAGTGACCCTGTCCACTATGTCAGGTCAGCACACAGTGTGACTCTCACAACTTAGAACAAAAGCATCTTTATACTGTAGGTCAATAGTTGTACAATGCAATGTCAATGTAATGAATATCTGTGTAGTGAAGCATGAGAATATGAAATTATATCGGTCTCAAGTTTGGTATAAACCTTTCTGTCTAAAGGTTCAATTATTTTTTGTACGGTGTGAATATATGAAATATTTTTATTCTAAGAATCATAATATTAATACTTTATTTGAAATGTACATGATCTAGTCACTAGTAGAATGAATACATAAAGTATTAGTGATAATACCAATATAAAAGTGATATGATATCTAACTACTTTAGATATTTAGGTTTTCTTTAACTGATAAAAATCTTTTTTTTTTTTTTTTAGCACGACGCTTACCATTAACAAATCTGAACTTTAGGATTTTTTGTCACTTTGGCTTTTATATCAGAAGTAATCAGCTGACAGACTAACACACACACTCTTGTTTTCCTCTCCAACCAGACACGAGATTCTGGGCATGCTCTGTAAGAACCCACCGTTCACCAAGTCAGCAGACTCTGGTCTGTGCAATGAAGCTCTGGTCGATCAGCTCTGGAAACTTATGAATTCAGGTGAGGCAAACACACACACACACACCCCTCCAAGATTAAAGACAAATGGAATAACTGAGATCTTAGTGGAGCTCAGTTTAAAGTCAGTCTTTTGGTGACCAGTGATGCCAGTAATGCCTTACTCCAATATGATCACTTTTTTGCAGTTCCAAGTAATCTTATGATTTACTGCCTCCAAACCAGTCATAATATTAAAGTTATCCTAGTGACTGTGGGTTATTATTTTGTGCTAGTGACTTAAGTTTCATCTAGTTTCAAAAATACAACTTCATCAAATTTAAGTTTAATTTATATAAAGCTATGTTAGGAATAAAATGGCTTGTTGTTAGCAGTATCTACATTTTCAAAATTTGAATGGCTCTTTGTAGTGAACGGATGCTGAAAGTTCCATTTACTGACTACTTGTTAAAGGATTAATCGGTGATCCCACATCAGATTATTTTTTCAAAGTAACTGTGACAACACTGTTGGTGACAGACTCAAGTTATAATAAAGACTGAGTGAGTAGAAAAGGCCAGTTCTGTCTTTGGGTGGTGAGGTGCAACTTTAACACCAGCTAGCATAAATGCTAGCTGGATCAGACACTTTGTTGTCGCCTTGGCTTGACCTCATGACCTGTGTACGGGCTGAGTTAGTACACCTGAGGCAATGAGCGAGGCAGTCACAAAGCCGAGTGGGTGAATTGGTGTGACATGGTGCTAGCAGAACATAAACTCGCCACAGTACTGTCTCTGGATGTGGAAGACTTGCTGCCTTGTGAAGAAACTGAGGCAGATTAAAGAGATAGCATGTCACACACTGATAAAAAGACTTCATGCAAGCTGATGACAAACTCAAATAGAATCAGCCTTTAGAGTCCATGTATGGTTAACCCACAGCTACAATTGTTCAGCAGGATGTCACTGCACTGATGCATGTTCAGTATTTTAGCTGGGTTTAAAGGACCTGACTTTAAAAACTTGCAACTGCTACCTCTCTGTGTTTTTAGCGTCTCTGTAACATAATAGTAATGATAATGATCAGTTGGGTTTGGACATAGGGCTCTTTGGCTTCTTTTTCACTAATACAACAAATTAGGACTGAGCTTTTCCCTCCACTCGTTTGGTGTAGAATCTGACCACAGCAGGCTGATTCTACCACACGTAGAGTAAATAACACGTATAGAGGTTCAGTTACTGCATGCTCAGTTTCTTTACTCAAAAACCGCTTAAACTGTGCATGTAGCAGAACCAAGAAACTTTTTTTTTTCAGAACATATTGCCTGGGTCAGAATGTGTACACAGCAGCCTGTCATCAGAGAAGATGAACTGCAAACAAATGTATATCTTGTTCTCTTTACAAAGAAGAGGATAGGGTTAGCAAATTTATGGCGATATTGTTGTCTTTAATTTCAGAGCATAGTTCCTGAAATTAAATAGTTAGAAGAACCTAGTCTAATTTTAACAGGCTCTTTCACTCATTAAAACTCCTTCTCACGGTCTCTGAATGGTGTGGACCTTTCAGTTCTTGAGGTTGCATGATGCACAGTGGCTTTAGAAATGACTAAAACCTCAATTAGGGTTTGTGGTTGTAAAGTAGATTTCACAAGTTTGCACATCTTTCTTAAAGAGCTAGGCTTTCCTGCTATGAAAAAATCATAAAAAAAACCACAAAAAAGCATTTTTCCAGATTCTGCTGAAAAATAAAAACTTCTGTTAGAGGGGAAATGTCAAGAGTACAAAAAGTGGAAAACACAGTTGCTTAAATGCTACACTTTGATTTACTACTTTGCTGAACCACCTTTCAATCCATTTACTGCATTTAGTTCTCCTGGGTACACACCCAGCATTACTTTTACAATTTTTACAAATGTATACATTTTCCAATGATAAATCAAATGTCAATTATTGCACCACTTAAGTCGACATTATGTTGGCGTATCTCTGTTAGATTCATTCTGATTTAATCCGTTTTCTGGTTGAGGAATAGGTGATTATTCCCCCTGGTCTGGCATACTGCAAGAATGTTGCTAAAAGTTTTGAAACTTTTTGGATGGTTGATATGATACATAAACATAGCAACTAGATGTGAAAAGCCGATTGACATCTTAAAAGCTCAAATAACACCTGTACTACATCCAACTCCGTTCATTTGATTGAGCGGTGTGGAAGCAGAGAAACATCTGAAACATGCTGGACTCAGCAGTCACAACAGAGCACAGAGTTAGCTGTGGTGACTGTTAACTCTGCTAAAGAGTTAGCTTTATATGTTTCATAGCCAATATATAAAGTAGTGGCACAACAATCGAAGAGCAATGCAGCCAGTCAGCACTGAAGTTTCTCCTACCTAACATTTATGCCTTAGCAAGAACTTTTGTTATGATTTGATGTCCATTTCTTCATTTAAGGGCTTCCAACACATTTGAGAAAAGTTTAGGTTGGGACCATTTGGAATTAGTGATGTGATTGTCAAGCTTATTTGTTTTACACATTGCAGCAACAAGGCAGTTCAAAATGCTTCATGTCATAAAACCAAAGTACAGAAACCAGTTATGAAATAAGTAACAAATATTAAATCAAATGCCATCATTAAAATCAAGAATAATCATAATCAGATATGTTGATATTTTAGTATTGTTGATATTTTAGTAAGTGGATTTAGAATTTCTAATAATTGGAATTTTTAAACTAAGAAAAATAAATTCTTGTGAGATTTTCTTTGGTAGCATGAACTTTTTAAAGTTATGCTTCTGGAATATCTTGAATGAGGAAAAGGTAAACTGTGAGTTAATCTAAATATATTTTTTAAAATCCCTGGTCACATCTGGTGGAAAGACTGACCCACCGTTATCTGCAGCTTTGGCTAAGGCTTCATGGATGATGTGCAGGCAGTGTAGCCTAATCTCTTTTTTACGACAAAAACTGAGCTAAGCATGCTGATGTGTTCTCAGACCAACACTAACACAGCCACCCACTTAGAAAGCTGTGTACTGTCAGACTGTTGAAGCCTTCATTATTTATGCACATCCTCCTGTTTGGTGTTTGGTTTTTTTTCTCACATCGCTCTTGTTCTTTGTGGGAACAGCAGCATCCAAATAACAGGGCTCACATTAAATAAGCTTCCTGTCTCTGTCTGCTGTTATTATATGCTGTGTTCTGTCAGTCAGGCCTTTGGTCGGCTCTCTGGTTCACGTCTCCTTCCTTCCATTGTGTCCTCCAGTTTCATTATTTCTTTTCCTTCCAGGGGGTCCTGTGTACCTTTCAGCTAAGCTAACCAGGTCATCCAGTGGTAGAGTGCCAACCCAAATACCCACCACCTCAAAAGCCAAATACCAGTATATGTTCACAGTTTCAGTTTCCCTCCAGCCCCTGGGTTCTTGTTGCTGCGTCTGATTTACAAGTGGAGGAGGATGGGCTGAGTTATTTATGATGATTACTTCCAGTGGACGGCTGTTTGTTGGCCAGCTCGGTGTGGGGAGCTGCACGGCTCTGCTGCCAGTTTAAATACGTAGTGACCATTGTGGTCAGCTTGAATAGCGTGTAATGAGAGCGTGCTGGTTGTTCTGCTCCCCCCTGCTGTATTAAACACTCTGACAGGATGATGTTTCACCAACTGAAGGTCAGTCCTGTGAGCATTTTCAGTTGCTGCTGCCGATTTATTGCCCCCATGCTCTGCAGCCACAGTCTGTCCCCACCCCCATTGTTCGGCGCCGGGCCGTTTGGGTCAGCTTCAGCATGGCTTATTTAGCCCCAACCCAACTACTCAAATGACTCCTAACTTGGACCAGTTGGTTCTGCTGCCATGGAGGGTCCATTATCTTGCTTTCCATTGCCTCTGTGGGGCTGTTTAATAAAAATGTGTGGCCAGGATGCATTCATGTACAGAAACACAGTAAATGTGAGGGCCAAAGTGCTGATAGGTTTTCCAGATGGATGCACAGCTAGTTCAACTGATCAACGAAGGATGCACACCACCAACGTAGCTCATTTAACCATGATAGGAAAATGTCGCTGGTAATCAGAACTAACCAATTTTCAGCCTTAGCCACACTGAGCAGGCTGGAAACTCAAAAGTAGAATCTTTTCTGATCCTTAAAAGCACCATGTGTAATACTCTATGGGACAATGCTTTTCGGTGTAGATCCTGTAATTGAATGAAGTCCTAAAGTTCAGGATTCCTGAAAGAGACTCGCAGGAAGTGCAGCGATGAATGAAGCTATTTAAAAACCCAAACGCATCCCTGCTGTTCATTTAGTCTACGAAAGACTGAGACTTTCAGTTCAGTTCAAAGCTACTTTATTTTTCCTAACGGAAAATTTATGATCATAAACTCATATCATGAAAGTATCGTCAGAGTGTTGTTGAAGATGGTGATGCTGCAATGGCCTCTGACTGAAGACTGCTACTGTATGATGGTCTCATGACTGTTACGAGAGCTCAGTGTCCAGGCAGCAGAGATGATATTCCTCAGTAATGTGACTTGGAAGATACCATCAGCTGTCAGCAAGGTCTGCTAATCCACCTCCTCTGCTTTTGCTGCTCCTTTTTAATTCTGGCTGGCTGTGTAGTTAGAAAGTCGGGCAGAGAGACGTTGGAGTTGCGATATGATCCTTGTCCGTTCTAATGGGTGGAAGAGTTGCTTTGAACTTCCTCCTCCTCTCTGCATACACAGACGCCTCCTTTTCAACTCCTCTAGGATCTGGGGTCGTAGTTCAGGGGTTTTTGAGATATTAATCAGCTGCTCCCAGTTGTAAAAGAAAAAAAAATTATCATGATGTCATCTGCTCCATTTGAGCCTTCAGCCCCCGTCATGGAAGAGTATGGATTTAAAAATATTTGTTGAAATCTCACTGTTGAGGGGATCTACACTCTGCAGGTTATACATACAGAAACTGCTGCTGTAGTAATGCTAACCAACCTTTTTTTTTATCTATGGAACTCTCAATTGTTTTCTTTTCAAATATTGGTATTACATTTGCAGCTTTCTTTTACGCACAGTTTGATCAGTTTCATCTTATTTTCATATAAATAATGGCCAGCAACAGCAGAAAGGCTGCAGAGAAAATTGAAATACTGTTCTTCTGTATCCCAGGTACGGCTCATGACTGGCGGCTGCGCTGCGATGCCGTCAACCTCTACTACACGCTGTTCGGCCTCACCCGGCCGTCCTGCCTGCCGCTGCCGGAGCTGGGCCTGGTGCTCAACCTGAAGGAGAAGAAGGCTGTCCTCAACCCCACCATCAAGCCTGAGCTCGGAGTCGGCGTCGTCATGGACACGCCAGCCAGCATAGGCATCCATGGCGTGGGGATTAGCTATGCAGCTGTGAGTAGCTGCTGTTTGTTTCTGGGCTGTCGGTACATTCAGAGCATTGATGTTCAGTTAAACAGGAAACAGGACAAATGATGTCACTGTATAGGTTTTGTTATACTGTGTTGTGTTCTTCAGAATAATGAACTGGAAACCATATAAAAGCTAAAGTAGCTGATGCTGAGGAAAGTGCATATGTGTGTGTGTGTGTGTATCTTTGAGGTGGACGAAGAGCCAGATCCTGTCTCATTAGGGGTGTGTGGTGTGGGCCAGCCCCCTCTGGGCCTGAAGAGGAAGGCTGAGACCCCTTTGGGTTCCCCCCCGGAGCCGGGGCAGATTCTGCAGCACCAGGAGGATGATGGGAGAGCTGGACGCTACAAGATCAGGGTTAGCTCATCCTCTGTTCTTAAACCAGCTGCTGCTTTCGGGCTCAGTGAGGACACAACTCCTGAAAACTATGATCCAAATCACTCCCTGCACAACATTCACTTGGATTTTTTTATTCCTTTAAAGAGTAAAAATATTCAAATCTCTTTTACTTATAATTATACAACAAAATTAGGCTTTCTTGTCCAAAAAACCTCCAACAATAAATAACTCTTTTAATGTCAAATGGAAATTGTTTTCCACAAAATAATGTGTATATAAAGATATATTTTTTTAAGTTACATATGTCAGCTTTCAAGGTCATTATCAATAAAAGCTGATTTATGAAGGTAGAAGAACAAAATGAAACTTGATCTGAGCAGAAACATAGAAGACTAATGCATAGAATGTGCTCCATCCCAGATTCTCTGCTTTAGTCTGATGGATGGAGGCTGAATGATCAGTTCTGTGTTGCAGTTCAACACCATGGAGGAGGAAGACATTGACATGGAGACGGTCCATGACAGTCAGGCCTTCATCCACCACCAGCTCAACCTGTTGGAGAGACCTTCCACTCCAGGTAGGAGCGTGATCCATGACCATGCATGATGTCACTTCCTCTGCTGAGCTTCATCTTCCTCACCTGCTCAGGTAAAGAGCCGCCGCTGGTGGAGCAGTCCCTGCTGTCCACGCCCGCCACGCTTGCTCCGCCGTTCTCCAAGGAAACGGCCTCATTGTCCTTCAAGCACAGCGGTGACCACGCCCACCACCACCACCATCACCACCATGAGCACAAGAAGAAGAAGAAGAAGCACAAGCACAAACACAAGCATAAGCACAAACATGAGAGCAAGGACAAGGAGAAGGAGAAGGACCGGGACAGGGACAGGGACAGGGACAACTCGTACGCCTACAGCAACAGCCCGGCCAGCGGCAGGTCCCTGCGTTCGCCCTCGCTGTCCGACTGAACATCTGGACCCCTTTTGGCTCCCAAGTGCCAGCAGTTTGCTAAGGATCGTTTGCAGGCATGTGTGTGACAGGCGCCAACACACACATGTGTGTGTCCACGTTTGTGTTCACGTGTGGCGCAGCTGCTTCAGTAGAATCAGATGAAACATGAGCTAAGCTGAGGCTGATGTGTCAAACAGTTGAACCCTCCAACATCCAACATCCTACACACACACACACGCCCACACACCATCTTAGCTGACCTCAGAGTCTCTTCCTCCCAAGCGGAGCCACCACTCTGGTGAACCTCAACCCAAACCTCAGCCAGCGGCTCCTGAGGTCAAATAGAACATGGAACGGGCTCCTGGGGGTCCATATCACTGACTGCTCTGTGCCGCCATGGGCTTTGTTTTAATGCCTCCGATTCCCTGTTGCCCTCAATGATTTAAGAAACTGTTGTGTTTTAACAAGTCGGTTCCAGTACCGCAGCGGCTCTCTGCGGCTGGTTTTCTATAAGCAGAATAATCAACGTTTTTCCTCATGTTCTCTGCAGCAACAATAAAAGCTTTCAGAGAAGAGCGGATATCCCAGAGATCGTCACAAACAGTCACTGTGCTGCCAGCCACAGCTTTGCTGCCCACTCTCTGTTTCAGCTGGTAGAGCGTGTTGTAGCAGAAAGTCTGAAACTAGCTTTGGTTCTACAGAGGAACACGGTTCTGGTTTTAAACTGACCAAAACACAGCAGGTAAAATCTATATGCAGCTTTGGTTTTAATTGTTCTGACTTTGGAGTTTTGGTTCAAAATTGTTGGAAGGAAAATAAATTCTCTTTTTATTCTTGGGAAGTCGTTTGTTCTATTGAGACTGGCCCAATGCACAATGTTCTTTTTTTAAAATTGTCTCTTGATTTTTCCCTCCATCGGCTCTGGCTGATTGGAAAGTTACTGAAAAGCACTGAAAACTCAGTTTTTCCTTTTAATAAATCCAAACCAAAAATGTATATATTCCTCTTTCTTTCAAACACACCAACAAGCATCACCTTTAATCATCTCTAATATTCTGATCAAGGTTTTAGAGTCTTTGATGCATAAATGTATGTCAGTTTAGCTTCCTGTTGCATTTTAAATCTACTTCCTGTGTGGTGGAACCTGCAACATGTTACAACCAGTATATATTACTAAATTAAAACAAAGATTGCACAGATTAGTTTGTATATATTCCAAGTTTGAATGAGCAGGAAAAGCCTTCTCAGCACATCTCTTCATTTTAACCCAAGTAATCATGTTGGAAGCCGAGTATAGAGCTTTTGGTTCCATTTTGGATTAAATAAATCATGAAATTCACCTGCTCGTCCAAGTTCCAGCAAAACAGAACTTAAAATGAACAAAATTATACGGTTTGTCCATGTACAGTACAATGTCTGCACTCTGTAGTCGTTTGCGGCTCCTTTTGTATGAATTACTACATCAGTGCAGCACAGCATTCTGAGGCACTAATAAAATCCACAGCATACAGTGCATCGTTATCAGATTCATTATGAAAGATCTGAACATCCATCTGGATTTTCCTTAGCAGAGGCAACAGGTCTGATTCCATTGGAAAGTCACTGAATGGATGATCATGTTTCTGTTAAACCCAAACTGATGGAGGAGCAGCTTCTTGTTCCTTAGACAACCATGATGGAAAAGTCGTTCTGTGTGAATTCATTTCAGAACGGTCGAATTATTGAACATAGGGAGATTGCTGAATCTACTGGATTATCAGCTGTTCAATGATTTATGAAAAACTTTTATGGGGGAAATGAGGTCAGAAAGGTCAAGATAAACCAATAAAATATGATGTGATGAACAGTATTCCATCCCTTAAAGATATATATATACAGTATATATATGATTTTTTTTGTCTCACTTTAATATTTTAGACCATCAAGCAAATTTTCATAAAACAAAGATAAACTGAGTAAAAACAAAACAGTTTTCAAATGATAATCATGAACCAAAACACTCAAAAACAACCTGGGTTTACATGAAAAATATATCAATCCCCAACTTCTTAAATGATTAATTAACTGATGAAACTTTATTTTTTTTGTTCAGTTTCATCAGACACACCTGATTACTGCCAGTCCAGCAGAATCAAAAAATCACATAAGTAGAAATCTCTGACAACAGGAAATACAGTATACAAAAAGAAAATCTCAGACAGTAACACATCTAAAGAAATTAACAGATGAGAAACAATAACAGCTATCAGTCTGGAAAGGGTTACGGAATCATTTCAAAGGTTTTAGGATTCCAGAGAACTACAGCGGCCGTCGATATGCGCACATGGAGAACATATGGAATAATGCAAACATTTCCTAGAAGTGGCTGACTTACTGAAACTAGTCCAAGAGCTCTTCATCGCCTCCTTCAGGAGAACGACTGCAGGCTCCACCACTTCAGTTAAGGCCAGAGTTCATGGATTAACAAGAAGGAACAGAAACTGGGAAAAAATGGCCTTCATGAGAAAGTTCCAGGATCAGAACCACTGCTGACCCAAAAGAACACAAAGACGTGGAAACATCTGAATGGCTCACAACTTATGAGTCATAAGACTTCAAAAATATTGGGAAAATATTCTGTGGACACAAGAACATCATACCTGCTCTTAAACATGGTGGTGGCAGTGTGATGGTATGGGACTGCTTTTCTGCTGAAGGTTCTTGCCGACTTGCTGTAATTGATTGGAAACATGAATTCCACTCCTTAGTAGATCCAGAAAGAGAACGTGTGAGACTCATCTGGGTTCTGCAGCCAGTCGATGATAGAAAACCAACCAGTTAGTCCAGATCAGAATTTAATCTTAATTGAAATATTTTTTTGTGGGAAAAGAATGTGTAAATCATTGTAGATCCAAAACGTCATGCCAGTTTTGTAATAATTTATTTGAACTGACAAAGATTGTATCTAAAATGATTTGGGGAGCTCTTTGTTAGAAAACTCTTGCTGTTTATAGCCAAGTTTTAATAATGTACATGAAAGTAGATTTAGGTGCATCAAAATCTGGGCTAGTGCATCAGTGAATGGATAGATGTGGTCTGGTTTAAAAGGAACGCAGACAGCTTGATTATTAAAAGATGAATGCTTTGTGATTATCTAGAGAAGATGTGGGAGTTTTATCCTGATTGAAAACAACAGTCTCCATCTGCTTCAACCACCAACCAACAAATTTGTGGGACAAATTTGTTTGATACTGGCGACGCAAACGGCCCGCAGGCCGCACTTTGGACACTGTGGGCCAGGCCTAAATTTAACAGAGAGCCTGGTTTCCAGAAGCTGTCCATCATATTTGACAGCCTGAGCTGTTTGGTAGAGACTGTCCCTCAGACCTGCAGACAGCTGCTTTACTGTTTTACTGGTTCTGGACTCAGTGGAGCTCAACGCAAACTCACACTTTCAAATTTTCAACAGATTTCTTCCGCTTTGCAGGTTTGCTGTTCCCTGAGTTGTTCTGGCTTATAATGTAAAAAATGTAAAATTCTGACAGTGTGAAATCAGTGGGACATGAACCATTTTACATAGAAGCGTATAATCAAGGATGGGGCCCATTGGCACCCCATTCCCCCCATAACCTCCAGCTCAGCCAGGAGCCCCTCCTTCACACCCAAACCAATAGGATTCCGGTCCGCTCCTCCGGCCCCTCCCTCCGGTTCTATTTAAGTGCCCTCCTCCTCAGTGGTCCTTGGCTCCTGAAGTGTCTTGGACCCTCAGCTCAGGACTGCTGTCAGGGGGAAGCATGTTGCTGCAGAAACTGGTACGGTAAGACATGCTGCTGCTTCGCTCTGCCTGGGTTTGGCATATTTACTCTGCTTTCTCATTTCCAGCTGCAGAACCAATCTGGATGTGTGTGTGTCAGTTGCAAGCTTCTTGCATGTGGGTGGTCCCTACTGCCCGGGGTGTGTGTGGGGTCTGAAGGGGTGCAGGAGCAGCCTCCTGCAGCGGGAGCAGTCAGCTTGCATTTTGCCTTGCAGTTAGAAGTTAAACAGCTGAAGTGTGAGAGTGTGTTGTAATGCCAGGCTGGTTGCTGTTCCCTCAGTGTGTGTGGATGCTGTCGGTGCTGTGCAGCTCGGACCTGTGTTGGGGCTTTGTCTCCGGCCGGCCCAAGCGCTCAGGAGAGGACGGGACCGCAGCCAGAATGGAGAGTGAGTACACTGTGACTTTGGCCTTGAGCTCCGTGTGTGTGTGTGTGTATAGAACGGATTCTCCTCAGGGATCATGTCATTGAAAAGTTTCCTTCCTGCTGCCTGTTAATGAGCTGCATGTGGCTGTGGGCCCCATCATTACGATGAAGGAAAGGAGGACATCAGCATGAGATGACAACACAGGGACAGTTTTTAATCATAGCTGTTAATAAAACAGCCTCAGCTCTTAGAAAGCCCTAATTGAACTGATCTTCTGTATATTTTCATATACAGCTGTGAAAAGTATTCCCCCCCTTAAAGATTTTAATGTTTCAGATCAAGAGTCGCATTTACAAGGATGTGGGCTCCTGGGCTGTAGCCAGGTTTTATGACCTTTCTACAAAAGACAAATTATATATACTATTATTACTATATCATACTAATTCTATAATACATTAGCAAGTAGTAGTATTGATGTATTAATGCATAATAGCAATAGCTTCAAGTTGTTCCCCCCAAAATGCAGATAACTTCCTAATTTTCAATTCTTGAATATTGTTTATATTCATCAAAATCCCAAGATTTTTAAACAATTTGCCTATGACTTTGATATAAAGTACAATGCAAAGCACATATTCTAAGTCTTGGGCCCAGTTCAAATCATATGGAGACGTTAGTACCAGACAAACATAACCAGAGAGAACAAATGCAATTTTTGAATGGTGATTTTATTAAAGGAAGAGTAAAACATGGAGGTAGATAGTGAAACAGAATTACTTTCTGGTTCCCGATGAATGAAAACATAAATTTGGATATTTCTCCATTCATGACTTTAAACTTATGCACAGTAGGGTTGTGGTGCAGAACAGTTATCCAAAGTACAACATCAAGTCCACCTCTGAATTCATCAAAACACAAATAAAAGAAAGTTTCTGAGTGACCTAGTCAAAGTCCAGTCTCTAACTGAGATGCTTTATGACCTTTAGCACGTTGTTCATTCTCAGAAACTGAATTAAAACTAATAGTCTTAAATGACAATACTGAAGAACCCAGAAGAACAGCATGGTGGGTCTGGTTGCTCAGCAGTGTCAGTCCAGATTTGCTCCATTAAAGATGAAAACAAAAATATCACTGCTGCATAACGGGCTATAAAGAATTACAGTAACGACAGGCAGCAAGGTGTCGCCTTGAGTATAAGCTGATATAGACAGTGGACGTAATAATGTGGTTGTAGGTGTGTGTGCATAGGAGTGTGTGTGTACATGGTGAGAAGTGAAGGTAGAGGCTGTCTGAAGTTCAAGATGTTAAAGGGTTGCCGTAGGGACCCTCAGTCTCAATGTGGAGGTGCAGGTGAACAAGAAACGGAGACACAACATTGACTCTGGGGGCACCGAGGGCCAAAACCTAAGGGACCTACACTGCTCCCCCCAAAATTATTATTATCATTATTATTTATATGTACAACTTACATGAATGACCACGTAAGAAAATAAGATGTAAGAGTTATTAGTTTGTATGTTTTATGTAGGCGGTTTTCGAGTCCCTCAAAATTAGAAGTGTGCTAATACCATACCAGGACATTGTGTTGACATACTATTCTTCTGAAAAATGAATAAATACATTAAAAATAACGTCTAATCATATTTCTGCTGGTTTCAGCTTGGACTGAAGACGTGCAATGAAAAGCTGGCACTAGCCAGGCAGAGAGGCTCCCTGCTGTGTCTAAGTTTGGTGGCAATAGGCTAAAACTAACATGGTTTTCTATGTAGCTATAAAAACACAAAAATCTCAGTCGGTAATCCTTCGTGTGTGAAGGAAAAATGTCCATGAAACCTGAGGTGGAGGATTATTCCTTTGGCTTGATCATGTCAGAAATGATAGAAATCAAGTTTGTGGTTTGAAAGCATGAACTGAGAATAGCACAGAGGCTGAGCAGGTGGTGCTCAGCCTGCTGGGAAATGATGTTCTAGCAGCTATTGAACATGTGAAGAGCTGTGCAGCAGAAAACACACATGAAGCAAAAACAACAAGATCCCTTCAGATTTCTGCAGCTTCTTTCAACTGGAATCAAACGCAACATGAACATGTTTCAGACAGAGAACTTAAGTTTTCTTTGTATTATTTTGTGTTAAGATGAGGTTGAAGGACATTCTGTAACATTATCTACACACTGCTGCTTAATGATTAATTTGATTAATTCGTGTAAGTAAAGTTGGAGCTGACTGTAATCTTAAAACGTCACAGCTGCTGCTTTCTGAAACAAGCTTTTTTTAGTTTGAATGTTGGATCAACATAATATATGTTCCTCTTATATATATATGTATATAAATATAAATAAATATATATAAAAATATTTATTTTTTTAAAATATTATGTTTAAGGAAGTTAAGTCAAGTTTTGTAGAGCACATTTCAGAAACAAGGCCGTTCAAAGTGCTCTACATAAAACTGTAACCAATTATGAAGGAAGTAATAAACATTACATTTTGTCTAATGCCTTCATCACAATCATCAAGCAAGTATACACCAAATATATCAGTCAATACAGTTATTATTAATGAATAGCAGCTTTAATCAGGTGGGCTTTTAGCCTTGATTTAAAAAGTAACTTAGTGTTTCAGCACTAAGTTACTGAGTTACTAAGTTACTGAAACAGAAGCATAAAAACTGAACTCTGGTTCTGGTTCTGGTTCTGGAGATGCAGAGGAAGGTTGATCAACATCAGACCTTTAATGTGTTGTGATGTAAAGCCGTTCTGTGGTTTATAATCTTCTCTATTCTCTTAATAGAAGGACTTTAGAACTGGGGTGATGTGTTCTATCTTCCTGGTTATAATGAGAGCGTGAACAGTTCTCATTCTCAGAAAGTGATATATTTTCACTTGAGACACACAAACATCAGTTACCACGACAACCCTGGCAGTTTTCATTAGATGGGTCCTGAAAATGCAAGCAACATGCGGTTAGACGGACAAATTTCTCACACACAGTTGGCTGACTTCAGGACGAGACGTGTGTGCCAGTGCAAACGAAGCGAGGGAGTGAAGCACGGCGGGGAGTTTACAACAGATCTCTGTGAGCCGGGGGAGGCTGTGATTGGTCGACTCATGTTTCCTCACAGAGACAGAGTGTATGATGCTGATCGGCTACAGTCACCATAAGGAGAGCATTGGAGTTCATTCTCCACCCCTTATTCCTCCAAGTCTGTCCACTCTAAAACCAAGACAGATTTTATTTCCACGATCCCCCAACCAAACACACTGCCCACTTCTGCTCTAAATTCTGTTTCTTTTTGCAGTTTTCACCTCACCATGTGTTTATTGTACATCTAACATAATCATTGTCACAACTTACTATCAGGAAATAGTAAAATACACGACCTAGCAAACACAACGGTGTGAAAAAGTATTTACCTGCTTTCAGATTTCATGTTTAAGATCATCAAGACCAGATAACCTGAGCAAATTTCAAATATAGCTTTCAAATGAAGATTTAATTTATTAGAGCAATCCAAAGCAATCTGGCCCTCTGGTAAAGTGAAACTGCACAATTGTTAAATCATTAATAATTATTAAGTAGAGTTCAGTGTTTATAGGCACACACATGTCGACCTCCATAAATCACCTGAAAAGAACAGAAAGTTCTAAAAGCAACACACCAGGCCTCAATGTAAAGACTTCAAAGGATAGACGAGAAGCTAAGTTGTAGCTTTAGCATAGCATCTTACCTCAATGAGCTTATTCACATCAGTTTACAGTATTTTTCTCTGCAAGCTTTTGAGGAAAGAGATTCATTTAGCACAATTTGGAATAAGGCTGTGATATAATAAAACACGGAAAAACTGTAAAAGAGTTGCTTGAGTTTTCAGCAAAAAGTCAACTGATAAAGCATCCAAACTTCAGCACTAGAACTAGAAAACTCCTGAAAACTGGAGCTTTCTCCACAGACCTGACCTTAAACCTCATCATTGGTTCTTCATGTAATAAACTGTGCATCAGTGTGGCTTCTGTCATTATATCAGCAGCCAATAACAGCACTGTACACCTCTGCAGCTGAACCTGTTGACATAAGTATTTGACCACTTGGAGAGGTCAAGGGGTCACACTGAAGGCTGGAGAATTGAACAACCCCGATCTGATCAGTAAGTATGGATAAAGGATGGAACAGTGTCATCAGAGCAAATAATGCCAACCAATCCTTGATGCAGTAGAACACTGTAAAAGTTTACAGCTTTTATTCCAACAATCAAACACTGTATGAAACAGGAGCATAAAAAAATGACACTTCACAAATGTGACAGGGCTTGATGTTCTACCAGATGCACCTTATTTCATCTCGATTATATCCGTGTAAGCCGTGGATGACGAAGACGACCTGAGGTTTAGATATTCTTCCTGAAGCTCTGTTTCTCCTGTCGGCAGCTCGCTCCTTGCCGGTCTACGTGCCGACCTCCGGCTCCTGCAGGAACAGATGCTATGAGCTTGTGGAGGCCGAGCCCCCAAATTGTCGCTGTGACAACCTGTGTAAGACCTACAACAGCTGCTGCTCTGACTTCAACCAGCTCTGCCTCCGGACAGGTACGGCAACACAAACATGCCTTCATGCTAACCTGTGACACCTCAAGACCGTATCACTCCTGCATTGTTCCTCTCATCTCTCTGCTGGGACTTGCAGAGCCGCAGCAGCTCCTCAGTGATCCAGGTCAGATCACAGTCTGTCCTCATCACCTGGTATTTAAAGTTTCTAGTTTACACGGAAAGAGGAGTTGTTTTCCAATAGAAAGTTATCCTGGATGCTAGAGTACTTTGTAAAAAAGTAGAGTTAACAGAAGTATTAGCTACATAAAGCATCTTTTCATTGTGAAGTCTCACCAGTTAATGTCTGGTTTAATTATAGCCACATTGGGTGTGTCTCCATTGGTAATGTGTTCCTCACCATGTGGGGGTGAACATGGACAGGAACGAGGGGGGATGTGGAAATACGTACCATGAGCGTACAGGAGCTACAGTTGATGCTTTGATGATGTCATTTGTGTGTGTGTTGCGTTGAGTGGCCAGTTTCTCTGAAATCTCTCTGTATATTCTGGTCTTGCGAGTTGCCCAGTCCAGTTGATGCTGAAGGCTGTCTAAAAAGGTTTGAACCTTAAAGTTTGACCATGGAATTATCTATTTGCAGTTCACTGTCTCACCAACAGCTATGGTTCTTATTGCAGATTGAAAACGTTAGTTCAGACGTTGTCAGTGATGTAAATCCACCGGTCAATCAACAAAGGTGGTCTGCTGCCAATTACTTCTGAGCAACACCCAGCTAGGTCTGGCTTCTACCATATGAGATGGTTGCAACAAATGGGAGATGATTCTGAAACCACAGCTGAAATGATTCAGCCACAGTTTATGTCTGCTTATCCCTGCCAGGTCAGGTAATCTGGTTCTTGCCTCCAGGTCATGAGGTAAGAGGTGAGGCTCACCTGGGAAAGGTTGCCAGGGAAACATGGAGACACTGAAAAAACATTGAAACTGACAAAAGGGCAATTAAAGAGCGTAGTTTATCAGCATTCATGTCTTTATACTGTGGGAGGAACCAGAGCACCGACAGAAAACCCACATATGATCAGAGAAAATATGCAAACTGTACAGAAAGTACTGATACTTGCACCATGCAGCCTCCCCTCAGCAGAGCGATCATTAAAATCCATTTTAGTTTTCATGTCAGCCTTTATTAAAGCATGTAGCTGCTTTTCATCTTGATCTTCCAATACTGCACCATTTTATTTACGTGCATAAAAACCGGAGGCCCTTTTGTTTCGTCAGTCGTCCGTTTGAAGCAGGACTTACAGCATTTCTGATCGAAACATTTCCATTATTGAAAGACCATGATTTTCATGAAGCAGTGCATAAAGTCAGCAACAAATGAAACAGGGTTTGAAAGAGGAAGGTTTGTTCAGCATAGATGTAATCTCTAAATAGTTTTTAACATGAAAGAATTATTCATTACAGAAATAACAGAAAACTATCAAGCTGATGGTTCAGCTGCATGAGCTGGAAGAGCGAGCTGCACTTAATGATGCTGAAACAGGTTTGCTGTTTTTTCTCTCTCTCCCTCTGCAGTGTCAACATTTCCCCCCTGCTACTTCCAGCACTGGTGGTCTGATTTATGCTCCCTCCTTCAGCCTGGTGGTCTTTGGCTCACTGCTGATTGGCCACTTTAATCCTGAATGTGACTTAAAGCCATGATGCAATTTTCCCTGACAGTGTCACATCCCAAATAAAAGCTCTGTTCAAAAGGAAAACTGTTTAAGCCACAAAAGTCACCTTAGACCCCCAGCTGCCTGCCCACTGCCCAGCCTCACCGCCGCCACCCACTGTCACCGTGATGTCGTGCTTTTCACGATAATCTCTAAGATTAGTTAGAACTCCATAAGGATCGTTGAGTCAGCAGTTTTCCCTTCTTGCTTCCTGTTCCTCCTTGTGTACAGAGGGAGGTTATGAATGCAGCAAGGATCGATGCGGCGAGACCCGGAGTGAACAGCACGCCTGCCACTGCTCTGATGACTGCCTCGCCAGGGGAGACTGCTGCACCAACTACAGGAAGCTGTGCAGAGGTTTGGAGCGTCCACCTTACCTAAAAAACAACAAAACATGTTTTTAGATGATGATTAGACTTTGTCAGAGAAAACTGCACCAAACAACCTGAGCCTTTCTAAAAAAATCATTACTCCCTAAGCCTCTCTTGGCAGCAGCTGCTGTCAAGTCTGTGATCAGGATGTGCGATATATCGGCATCAGCGTCAACATCAATATCAACATCGGTATCGGCTGATGTTAGATATTTTTAAAGGGGCAATATTATGTGTTTTCCAAACACACAGAGCTATTTTATAGCACAATCAATAGATATGTTAAGTTCAGTTGTTATAAATACAGTATGTTATCTATATCAGATATGACTCCTTGTGGTTCTCTGGAATCCCAAAACCTCAGAAATGGCTTCATCACCCATTCCAGACTGATGGATGCCGGAGAATTTGTTTCTCTTCTGTTTTTTAACTTTTTTGATCAGGGCATGATGTGTTATTGTTAGAGATCTTATAGCCTACTTCATGTTGTTAGGCATGATCTGTTGAAGGGAATTCTTGGTTCTACTGGACTGATCAGACCTGGGTGTGGTTTGTAAAACCTACTCAGCTTTACACAAATGTAATCAATTATAGTTCATTCTTGATTTAACAACTTGATTGGACCCATTTCTCTTAAAGAAAGTTGAAAGCTTGTTAAATATTGATGTCACTCACTGAAATCATGAAGAAAAACAAATCAGATCAAGTGAATAAGAAATAAGAATAATAAGAAATATTTATTTGGGGAAAAAACAGTTTAAAAAGTGTTTGATGGGACAAACACCTGTTCCCTGCAATAGTTGCTTATCTTATTAAAGTTGAGGAATGTTTCGGCTTTCTGGAATGTGGCTGCTGCCTGGTTTCACCTCCCTTTTGGATCCCTTCAGGAGACACTTCCTGGGTGCAGGATGAATGTGAGGAAATCAGGAGCCCAGAGTGTCCTGCTGGGTATGTTAATATTTGAAACCTTCGCAGTGCTGAAGAGAGGAATGAGATTACAATAGCCTGACAAAGTTTTGCCCTTCACATTCCATGTTGGTCCATGTGCAGGTTTGCTCGTCCACCTCTCATCGTACTGTCTCTCGATGGGTTCAGAGCGTCTTACGTGAAGAGGGGGAACTCCATCATATCCAACATCGAAAAACTCCGTGAGTTAGCATCTTTTTTATTAGCTTCAATTAACATCTTCAAAATGAAGCATACAACACAGAAACAATGATTTCCTTCTATATTATGAAGTAGGGATGATATTGTCAGCACAACCAAATCCCTCTTAGCTGAATCAGCTGATCTTTGTTATGATTGTGCTGTGCAAGACTCTTCCCTTGATTGATGCTGGGAAATTTACTGGGAGACTAGATTACCTGCTTTCTACAAAAAAAAAAAAAAAAATCTGTCAGTTCTCTGCATTTTATTTATGTATTTATTCATTTTTATTATATTTTAATTGGTTGGTGGGCAACCAATTCCTACTAATAATTATTGTATAATGCATAAAAACAGTTACCTTTAAACAGAATTTTGTATTGTGTACATTGTGTTAAATCCATGGCTGACTGTTTATTAAATCAGAAAATTAAATTTTTTTATTATTTAGGAACATGTGGAACCCACGCTCCTTACATGAGGCCAGTTTATCCTTCCAAAACCTTCCCTAACCTCTATTCAATAGCAACAGTGAGTATGATTTCAGTTTATCCTTACAAATATTAATATCTGCACATCATACCTATATTAATCAAACCACTTATAAAAAAGAACAATCTGGACAAATCACTAATGCAGAATTACAGGCCGACCTCTGACCTCCCATTCATCAGCAAAGTTATTGAAAAAGTTGTGTGTAAACAATTAACTAGCTTCCTAACTATAACCAACCTCTTTGACTCCTTCCAGTCTGGTTTTCGTGCTCACCACAGCACAGACACCGCCCTCGTAAAAGTGTTCAATGACATCCATATAAATACGGACTGTGGCAGAACCACAGTGCTGGTTCTGTTGGACCTCAGTGCAGCTTTTGACACTGTTGACCATGACATATTACTGAATCGACTGGAGAGTTGGGTCAGACTCTCCGGTCCAGTGCTTAACTGGTTTGAATCTTACATAAAGAACAGGGATTTCTTTGTTTCAATTGAAAACTTTTCATCAAAGAGGTCAAAGGTCACATGTGGGGTACCCCAAGGTTCAATCCTAGGACCCCTTTTGTTCAATATTTATATGCTCCCACTAGCTCAGGTTATAACAGGAAATAATATTAGCTACCATAACTATGCAGATGACACACAGCTCTACATTACGATGTCACCAGGTGACTCAGAGCCCATCCAATCACTGAACAGATGTTTAGAACAGATAAATGTGTGGATGTGCCAAAACTTTCTCCAGCTGAACAGAAACAAAACTGAAGTTATTATTTTTGAACCTAAAGAGGAACGATCTAGAGTCAATGCACAGCTTCAGTTATTACAACTGAAAACCAGCGATCAGGCCCGAAACCTGGGAGTAGTGATGGACTCTGACCTGAACCTCCAGAGCCACATAAAGACAGTTACAAAGTCGGCCTTCTATCACCTGAAGAACATTTCCAGGATTGAAGGACTAATGTCTCAGCAAGATCTAGAGAAACTCATCCATGCGTTCATCTTCAGTCGTATTGATTATTGCAACAGCGTCTTCACAGGTCTGTCCAACAAATCAATCAAACAGCTGCAGCTGATCCAGAATGCTGCTGCTCGCGTTCTCACTAAAACCAGGAAGATAGAGCACATAACACCAGTTTTAAAGTCCCTCCACTGGCTCCCTGTAGCTCAAAGAATAGACTTTAAAATACTGTTGTTAGTTTACAAATCACTGAATGGCTTAGCACCACAATACATTAAAGATCTGCTGTTGTTGTATGAACCTTCCAGACCTCTCAGGTCTTCCGGTTCTGGTCTGCTCTGCATCCCCAGAACCAGAACCAAACGAGGAGAAGCAGCTTTCAGCATCTATGCACCACAAATTTGGAACAAACTTCCAGAAAACTGTAAAACAGCTGAAACACTGACTTCTTTTAAATCTCAACTAAAAACCCACCTGTTTAGGATTGTATTTGAAATGTAATCAATTACAAATTTATTGATGGAACTTGACTTAATGTTGCGTTTTGATTATTGATTCTATGTTGCTTTGTGTTTCTGTGTTTGTAATGATGTAAAGCACTTTGAAATGCCTTGCTGCTGAAATGTGCTATACAAATAAAATTTGATTGATTAATTGATTGATTAATACTTAGTTGGTTTTTAAATAAGTAAATAAAACAGCTGGTATGACTCATATATGACCAATGGTTTCATTTAAGGGTCTCTATCCAGAGTCTCATGGCATCGTTGGAAACTCCATGTATGACCCAACATTTAATGCAACATTCAACCTGAGGAGCAGAGAAAAGCTGAACCACCGCTGGTGGGGAGGACAACCAGTAAGTCCCTGCAGAGGCCCAGCATTTGTCTGGGCCTCTAACAACAACACATCATCACATTTGTAAAGATGTATAAAGATAGCAGATGGCACTTAATGGTTGTTATGGTAACACTTTGCTACTGTTCTGTAGCAGTGGTCATCCTGTGCGCTGGATTTATGGTTCCCCATCAGCAGCCAAAACAAATAGGCCTCTGTTCCGTGTTACATCATATTTACTCCCCAGGGAAACAGAAAGTTGTGGATTAGTAATTAGAAGTTGCTGATGAGATTAAACAAACAAACAAAAGAAATGCTTTTGTTACTTTGTTATATGAGATTTGTTTGTTTTCTCCACTCAATAAATGTCGTCAACTTAAAGCTTTGATGTTTCTCAGTTTTTCAGCTTGGTATTATAATTCTGTTTCTAATTTTCAGCTTTTTGCACACATTTATCGGGGGAGCCAATAAATGTGTCTGTAACGACTTGAAAAAAACGCTCTTTAAGAAAAAATAATGAACACAAATTTGGGAGAAATATAGATCTGAAAGAATAAATTATTCTAATAAAACAGTTATTAGCTTCAACTTAACACTTTTATATAAATTGAAACATCATAATAATTAACGGAGAGTTTCTTCGTTCAGATCTGGATCACTGCCCTCAAACAGGGACTGAAAGCTGCCAACTTCTTCTGGCCTGTGTAAGTTCACACATAAACACGTCACCACTGAGTTTTACATGGAGACATTCTCCATGTAAAAACAATCTTGTATGTATTTTCAAAGCTTACAGTTCCAGCAGAAATTTCAGATTATATTAATATCTAAAATGTTGTTCACAGGCTGTCGATGGTTTTGTTTCATATCTAGCCGCTAGTGGTTAATGAAAACACTGCACATCCACTTTCATCTCTTAGCAAATCTGTTATTTGTCTAAATAAGAAAATCTTCACCACATTCTGTCAATTAGGTTTTACTTGATGATTTTCACCAGGGCTGAACAATATATTGCAGATATTTAGTTATTGCAATATTAGTTTGTGCAATATTCAGATTGCCAAGCACTGTTAGGAGTGCAATAATTGTTGGCTAATATATTCACTAGCATGTTGAACTTGCATTTTACACCTGAATGTGATCTTAGCTTGTTGGACAGAGACTTATGGCTGCAGATGTTCACATTGAACACTAATGATATTACCCACAATGCTAAAGGTCATACAGTGATGGATGACCAGATGAGGAAGAAAATAAGCACATATCACAATTGTTATCATCTTGGCACTATTTTCTAAAATTGTGCAGCTCTAATTTTTACATCCTTCAACAGATTTTACATTAAAATGATGAAATGACAGACTGTAGATTTCTCACCACATAATTCCTAATTTGTCACAGTGCTCCAACAGTGCAGTGATCCAAAACACTCATAAAAAAGCAGAACCTTCTGGATTGGCCCTGACCTCAAACCTAAAATGTTTTTGGACTGCAATTAAAAACCCGGTCCATAACAGGAAGCCAATCAGTTTATAAGAAGTCCAACAATTCTATCAGGAATAATGTTCAAATATCCAAAAACCCAAGCAGATATTTATCTTTTCAAATACACTGCCAGACTAATGCCTTGTTGGCGGCTACAAAAAGCAAAACGTTGAGGACTGATGGTTGACAGCTGGAGACTGTATGAGAGCCAGGAACTTGGCCGTGGTCCTCATCACTTCACAGAGGCAGCTTTGGCCTGAAAGCCGGAACGCTCCAAGTTAGGATCGTTCAAGCCTTTTGTGGCATAGTGGCATTTTATAGCACAGTCAAGTAACTATGTTACCTTCATTTGCTTAAAAATGCTAATGATATCAAATATGATTTAAAAGAAATTTGTCTAAATTGGTGTAAAATTAGAAAGAGCAGGAGTTAAAAAATTTCTGCTCTTTCTGAAACTCCACTTTCAGGAAGTCATCACAACATGGCTCCTCTCTTAACCCTTTAACACTGTTTTTTCCTGTGTGTGCTGCATACATCCTCATACTAGCTTTCTGCTGCGCTACAGCTAGCTACCCACAATGTGGTAGCTAGCGTGGGTAGCTAGCTGAGTGCATGACTGAGAGCATTCATGCATTCTGTCATAAATGCTTAGACTAGTTAGAATGGTCACTGATGATAGCACTTTTTCTGTAACGTGATGTTTCTTCACTTTGCAAAACTTTTGATTTTGAAGACATTAATAAATACATTTCTTCTGACATATTCTTTTGTTTTACTGCCATTTAACACTTAGAAATAATTTTGGTGAGTCTAACAAGAAAAGTTAGGTCTGATTTAACTTCAGAAAGTGAGAAAAAAAAAACATACATGTGTGGTAGACCACAAAATATAGTCACTTTTATTGTCCCATTTTAGAAAATACTTTTCAGTTTGAGAAAATCAGCTGAGTGAATTCATCCCTTCTCTTGAACAAACATCAGAAAAAGTGTGAACTTTTATTTGGATCAGGATTTTTTTCCCTTCAAAGTTGAAAATGATGTAAAATGTAATTATTAAAAAATGTTTTGTTTGTCCTAAATGTTGCCCCCTCATAGCTTTAGTATTAATATCAGAATGTGGAGGCTTTAACAGCAGAAGGTGTTCCTGTTTGTAGGGCCATTCCTTTGGAGAGGAGGATCCTGACTTTGCTGCAGTGGCTCCATCTTCCTGAAGGAGAGAGGTGATCACACATTCACACATATGTTGTCTCTGGTTGTACTTTCCTCTCACTGAAACAAACCTAGTTTGGATTTTTGTCCTGTCTTTGCTTTTCAGTCTCTCTCAGGTGTTACTGATCATCAGTCAACCTATTCCTATGTAAAAAAGTAATCACTCTCTAAACCTCACAGTGTTACTCCAGTTCGTCCTTAACAAGAACTAGTTTTAATTCAGTTCAGTCAGATCAATTTGAATTTGTTCATGTTCAAAGTTCCCCACTTACACATTCCAAGTTCAAAACGACATTCTGAACTAGTTCTTGGTCATTTATCTTTCTGGAATAAGGTTTAGAAATGTGTCTTGGTCATGACGTCCAATGTGTTATCCTGTTGCCTAGAATCTGCTTTATTCTCTCCTGTTGTCTTTGATCACATAAACTGTATTTTATGACAGAATATCCAAAACAAAACAGCTGCTCTCTTTCAGAGACTTTAATAATTTCATCAACAGAAAGGAAAAGCATCCATTCAGAGTATGTTTGTGGCTGCTGCTTGTCTGTTCATCTTTGCTCCATTCTCTGCCCATTAACACAAGAATCTTTCATGTTGGAGCATTTTCCAACATGAAGCATGTTGGAAAATGGTGTTGGTTATACACATCTCCTAGTAGAATTGAAGTCCAGACTTTTACTATTCCACTCCAAATCTCTCATTTGGTTGTTTTTCTTTGTGACTTTGTTTCCCAACTGTTCTTGAATTTCTTTCGGTGATATCATGAGTTCTACATAAGTAATTTATTGTTTCTTTAGATTTGGCCGTAATCAGGCCTGGGCTAAGGGTTTGGTGAAATTAAACAAAAACATAAATCATATTTGTAGTTACTGACCAGTTAATTTGGTCAATAACTTCTTCACATAGAGCCCGGTTGGTTTGGAGAAGTTTTTTTTCCCTTTGATGAATGAAATCATTATTTGAAAACAGTTCTTTAGCATATCTGACACATAGCCGATCTTCTGCTCAGGATTAGAGCCACTTCTATGCTAATAGTATTAACTTTGCATTGGACACCACAGGTTCAGCTAACATCCATTTCACCTGTATTCTGTTTCAGGCCCTATGTTTATGCCATGCACTCTGAGCAACCAGACGCTTATGGACACAAAATGGGCCCAATGAGTGCAGACGTGAGTACGTTTGTTCCAGGAGATTCTGATCCTGAGTGGGTTTGGTCACTCACGGCTTCCTTTATCCTCTTCCAGCTTAACAATCCTCTGAGGGTGGTTGATCGGATTGTGGGCCAGCTGATGGACGGACTCAAGCAGATGAAACTGCACCGATGTGTCAACATCATCCTGGTGGGAGACCACGGTACAGACCCTGGCTCTGAGTCCAAACTCTCATCTGAAATTCTGATTGTTCATCTTTTTATTTATGACTTTAGCTGAAGAGCTTCTAATGTGATCAACTGAAAAACATCTATTTGAGATGCCTGCTTGGCATTTATAGCCAAGCAGGGGTATCCAAGTGTTGTTTGAGGTGTTTTTTTCTATGACTAATAGCCCAGTAGACACGGTACGGTTGGGTTACCACATTGAAACCGGAGCATTTGACTTGGTCCCCAGAGAGCCAAGCTTGTCCTGTCTGTCTTCTGAACTCCCACTTCTTCTCAGCAGCTCATGATGTTTTCAGCTTCGTGTGGCACTACTCTACTGTACGGTTCAGCTCCACAGCCTCCATTTTCCTGATTAGCTTGAAATTACCAGCAGCTAACCTGACGATGTTTCTGTCACAGCTTTTAACTCATAATGCGGATGGCTATGCAAGCCTTTGTTTTGGTTGTGTTTACCCACAAGGTTCTGTGGCTTATTCTGCTCCCTGCATTTAGTTTACTTGAATAGGACCGAGACCTGTATATTTAGGTGGACCAGAGTTCAAGCGTACATTAAGATCAACCCAACTGACCTGGACTTTCTGAGCAAACGGCCCAGAATTCAATTCAACAGGGCTGGTCTAAATGCACCTGCCAGTACTGCCAAACTTTCTTTATATCAAAAGTTTACCTTCACTGCAGTTTACATTGCTGGGGGAATAATTGGGGTTCATCGTGGTCACTTCCAGGGAACTGGGTATATTACAGACAAAGTAACAGCTTTCTGGATCATCAAGTGCACCAAGTTGAGATTCACATTGTAGAGATTAATCTGTAGGACATCGAAAGGCATTGACTAAATTCCTGATAAGTTGTCCTCTCTGATCAATCTTCTGATCAATCTTCCATCTGATTGGGAGGTCATTTCTCCAGAAATGATTTTTAATTTCTGGAGAAGTGAAAAATCATTTCTCCAGAAATGATTTTTAATTTCTGGAGAAGTGAAAAATCATTTCTCCAGAGAAGAAGAAATGAACTGCCATGGATTGGGTTTGTGTCTCCAGGAAAGCAGCAGGCTTCCTCCTACTTCTGCCCATGAATATAAAGAATGGGAACAAAATGTTTTCCAAGGAACAACTTAGTCATGATCGGTGGATTTTCCAGCATGATGGAGCTCAGTGTCACATGGCTGAAGTTATAACAGAGTGTCTCAAAGGTTGAAAATTTGGATCTGTGGTGTGGAAACTCCATAAATCCAATAATCAGTGGAAACTTAATAAATCTTGTGTAGGAGAAACACAAGACAACAAACTGGAGCCACGTCCAAGAACTCAAGACCAGAACGGATCGTCATCAGTCAGGAGTTTGGTGCAGATGATGATATCCAACAATTCCAGAAGTTAACAATGATTGGTAGAATAAAGTGGGCCAGCCAATAGGAGAATCAGTCTGTCAGTCAATCGACTGAGTAGGATGAACTCCAGCCTACAAAGTTTTCCAGAAATGTAAAGCAAGAATCCAATTAGATGTTTTCCCTCATTGAAAAGTTTGTATCCTTCAGAGTTTCACACCTGCCTTCTCCTCCTGCGATGTTTCAGGTATGGAAGAAGCTCACTGTGATCACACAGAGTTCCTCAGCAACTACTTGACCACTGTTGATGACATCATCCTCGTCCCTGGGTCTCTTGGCAGAATACGCTCCAGATATCCCAGCAACCTCAAATGTGAGTGAAAAGTTCTGTTCTCTCTGCTTTAAAGAAATAAAACCAAACAAGAATTGCTGTAAGTAACTGATAGATTAGGGATCTTTTCCTATCTTGTTTTATCTGAAATGCTGATGATGATGATGATGCTTAAAGAACCTGTGATGAAGAAAAGCAACTCTCTGAATTCTTCCTGCAATGTGCTTCAGATGCAATGAGGAGCCGAGGAACAAACAGGCTCACTGACTGAGCAAGGACTAAAGGAAATAGTCCTGCCCTGATCTCTGACTGTACATTCAGGCATCAGCAGAAACATTGTACCATTTTTCAGCGGATTTGTCTCGTTCCATTTATCTCAGCGGCTTCGGGTCGGCCTACCCCCATCATGCCGTCACTGAGCCTAAATCATAAAGGCACAAGAAATAACTTCTCAAACTGTATTTAAAGGAAAAGTGCCAGTATTTTTCCACATAATGCCTTACAAAAAAACAAGTATCCATTTAAGGTCTTTTTAGAACATATGATGGACTTCGCAACCAACCAAGCAGTTTAGAATGAAAGGATGTAAAGATGAAGCCAACATTTCAAACTTACTCTTCTCATCTCCATTTCTCAGAAACTCCAACAACTTGTGTGATCATATGTTTTCTTTTTTCAGATGACCCCAAGGCTGTTGTTGCAAATCTAACAGTGAGTAAAATATTTGTTCAGAATATGAAGGTCTGAAATGAGGAAGTGGAAATGCATGTAATTTGATTTCTTCTTCGACATGTGATAATGCGTCATCTAAATGATTTCTTCAACAGTGTAAGAAAGCAGAGCAGCACTTTAAGCCGTACCTGAAGCAGCACCTGCCTAAGAGACTGCACTATGCCAACAATCGGCGTATTGAAGACATCCACCTGCTGGTGGAGAGGAAGTGGCATGTGGCCAGGTACGGTGGCAGAACTACTGCAGCAGCTGCACTTGATATTAAGTCTTAACTTTACTATTAGTAAAGTCTTAATTTACATGCACAAAAACAATAGTCCTGAAGATTGTTTTACATGATGTACTGCAGGGTGCAAACTTTTTGTCACCTAAGTTAAATTCATCAAATCAAAATTAATCGTGGTTCCAAAATAATGGGTTTATTTTTTTAACAAAACACCACCTCACCTTAAATTCTTTAAGTGGTTGCTGTACCATATTAAAGTCAGTTATGTAAAATATATATCAAATATTAGTCAACCTTTTTTTCTTAAACAACCTGCTGCTTCAATAAATAAAAACCCTGCTGTGACTGCCTTCCACATATTAACAGTAGGAGTAATGAAAGCCCCAAATATGTGAAATAATGGAGAAGCTGAGATGTTAATGGTGCACTAAGGTAAAATAGCTTAGTGCTAGATTACCTTAATCTAGTTTAAGATAAACTAAACTAGATTAAACTAAATTAAGCTATGCAAAGCTAAACTGAACCGAATTAAGTTCACTAAGCTATGCTAAACTAAACTAAGCTATGCTAAACTAAGCTATGCTAAACTAAGCTATTGCTAAATTAGCGTTGCTAAGCCAAACTAAGCCAGCCTAACCAAAGCTAAACTAAGACAGATTACCTAAACTAAACCAAACTAAACTAAGCTAAGCTAAACTGAACTGAATTAAGTTAACTAAACTACGCTAACCCTAAGTAAACTAAAATAAACTGAACTCATGTGAAGTGAACTGAGGGGAGCTGAGCTGAACTGAGTCTGGTGATGTTGACCTGTAGGTTTCCACACAGCACCCAGCCACCCCAGCAGACGGTGTAAAGCCAGCACCACAGCTACCTTTACTGGTCTTGGTTGTTGACATTCTGTCTGTTGGTTTCCCCCACTGAAGTGCACAACCATAAATAAATCTTTATGGTTTCTGTGTAGCTCCCTTCCACAGACGGGCTAATCGTTGGCACCAGGGCTGTGAGCAGAGTGTTAGACCATTTGCACCCCCCACCACACACACAGATACACAAACACACACCCCCACCCCCACACCCACCCACGCCCATGCACACACACGCAACCCCCCCCCCCCCCCCCCCCCCCCCGCCCCCCGAACCCTCCCACACACGCACACCCCAGCAAGCATGCACACATACACACAGAACTCCAAATGTTCTCACGTCATAAAATGCTTTCAGTTACTCGGTTACATTTTTTACATGCTTGTGGCTTTACTAATTTGAAATGCAAACCTATGCTTAAGCTGATATGCATTAGGATGTTTAACTGGAAGTTACTAATAAATGAAGTATTTCTTTCTTTAGAGTAAATCGCTTTTTGTCAAAGTTGAAAAACTTTACGCGTTTGTACTGAGTGAGTTGAATGATCTGAGTTATGCTTCACTAGAACTTTAGTCACAGATTGTGTGAGGAATTTAAAGCCACTGTAACAATAACGTGATACTGATCTCATCCAAACCGGACTTCAGGAAAGTCCCAGTGGGGAGGAAACACTGTGGATTCTTAGGCGACCATGGATATGACAATAAGATCAACAGCATGCAGGTATTTCACATCTTACATCCACTATATGAGCAGCAGACAGACGCTATGCCAGAACAATGTTAACAAGCCAACAATGTTAGCATATGTATTACAAATTATTCTAAAGTTTCGATTAAGTAGAAAACATTTTCTACAGCAACAATTATATAAAAATAAAACCTACTGGTGCACAAAGTATTAAAAAAGCAGGGCATATTTTCTTTATTTATTCTTTTTGATCATATGACCAGTCTCACCCTTCTATTTCAGACTATTTTCTTGGGCTATGGACCTTCATTTAAATTCAAGACCAAAGTTCCAGCCTTTGAAAACATTGAGCTGTATAACGTCATGTGTGGTAAGGCCCGTTTCTGAATTTGTTTGAGTTCAAAACTGAGCGCATGTGTTTGATTTGAAACTATTCCTGCAACTGGAAGGCTTCATTCAGACAAACAGTCACAGAGCTTCCATCATGAATGGTTCAGTGAGGAGTAGTCACATCTAAAGGAGGTATTACAGGGAATGTGTTAGGGCTATAAGTAACAGGCAGTCCCCAGATTGTCTGACAGTGAGTGGAAGATTCTGTGTGAACACATTGGACAACATGGTGGTCTTATAGTGCAATCCTGTGACATATAGAGGTCATAGTGCTCAGAATTATGTCCAGATGAAATCATCGTGTGTATAGCTTGGTGTTCAACCTTCTCTGTGTTTAGCTTATTTAGATTTAGTTATTTTTGTGACGTAGTTTGTAAATATATTTTTTAAATTAGCTTCTTAAATTAAAACTATATATAAAGTCAGAAAAAACTATTTGTTTGTGTTTTTTTATTTTTATGTATAAAACTGTGTGAATGTTTATGCCTTGTGTTGTTAGTGTTATGGGACTTCAGCTGGAAACTAGCATTTCGCTAAATCCGGCATATTTCTGACAACATTGTTGTACATTCATTAACAGGCACCTTACGCTTTAACATCAATCGATCGATCAATCAATCGATCAATCAATCAATCAATCAATCAATCAATCAATCAATCAATCAATCAATCAATCAATCAATCAATCAATCAATCAATCTCTGATTTATCCCAACCTCAGATCTCCTGGGTCTAAAACCGGCTCCAAACAATGGAACTCATGGCAGTCTGAACCACCTGCTGAGAAGTCCAACTTTTAGACCCACCATGCCAGAGGAGGTGTCCAGGCCGACGGCCTCCAACCTCGTTCCTATGGCAACAGATGACTTGGGCTGCAACTGCGATGAAAAGGTCAGCCCTGTTAGACTGCTGAGAGGAATGCCTGGTTTTAGCTTTACTGAATTCCACAGGTACAGTGGAGGACCAGCGCAAGCAGACTGAAAACCTTCTGATACAAAGCATCAACAGCATGAGAGATTTGAAGGCTGTTTGATAATACAAATACAATGGAAAAGTCTTCACACTCTGTTAGGATGCTTGCGTTTTGGCCTGGAAAAAAGGAGAACATGGCAAATAATTTCCTAACTTTTTATAAACTTCAACTGTAAAACAAACCAGTTTGTTTGGAAGCAAAATAGAGAATAGCTAAGTGCACAGACTTAAAATAAGAACGTTTCAGAACATTTTGATGACCTTTTAGCATTTAGTCATGTTGAGAAATTACAATAACTGATAAAAAAATTACAGTCAAAAGTACAGACAAATTGTACTTAATTACAGTAAAGTGGGTAATTGTAACCAGTTACTTTCCACCCCTGCTTTTAGGTGTCTGCTGAAAGGCTGAAGGTGAAGAGAGATTTTCTTTTTTCATTAACGGTGAGCCCAAACATCCATCCAGATCCACAAAAGAATGGCTTCAGCATAAGGTTTGGAGTAAGGAACTACAGCTAACAGAAAAGCTTGGGAGAACTCCAGCTTTTGCTTTAACAGAAGTACAGCCAGGAGGAAGGTCTTAGCCAGGGCCAGTTCTAGCTTTGTGGAGGCCCTAAGGGAGATACGGTATGGGGGCCAATAGTTTATCAATAGAATCTGAATAATCAGGTCTGGAGTCAGTCAGTTATTCCCATGGCAGCACAGACTGTTCATTCACATGTGACATCATTTTGTATAAAAGCTTTCATGAAGCAGCGCTAAAGCTGAGTTATGACAAATTCTGGCTGACTAAGTAACAACTATCCAACACCAGCTAGCATAACAAATAATCATGCTAACAAAATAAAGTGACAATAAGATGACATTTTTTTCAGTTTAAATATCCTAAATATGATTTATTTTTAAATGATTTACTTTTTATTGACTTGTAAAATGATCATCTGCATGAGCCTGTGTCCTCCACAGTCACCTGTACTTGTCTGACATGTTCAAAACATTCTGCACTGGGTTGCTTTACGTCTTCCTGTAAAACTGAAATAATCTTGTTACATTCTTGCCTTCTGCAGCAGAGCTGGAGTCATTTCACCTTCAGTTCACACTGTTTTGTTGCAAACAAATGCACAGGCTACCATTTCATATTCTCTTTTGCATATGAAATGTGTTTTCCAGTCCACTGGTTTGTTCTGTGGTGAATGAGACTCAGTTCTGCACTGTTTCACTGTGTTTCTTATTCCCTGTAGATCTCTGGCAAGAGATTGTTTCAATCTCCAATCTTTTTGCAGTTGCGTGTAAAAAGTAGGGGCCAGAGAGGTTTGAAAGTGACCCTTGTACGAGGCTATAACCTGGAGTCACTCTGGCTCTGTCTCTTACAGAACAAAGTGGAGGAGCTAAACCGGCGATTGAGGCAAGCTATTGATGGTCAGTTTGTCATGAGATTTGCAAATACAATTTGTCAAAACAGTGAATGCACTTCTTGAACTTTTTTACATTTCACCACACTAAAAAACAGTCTGCAGCTATGATGCATTTTAATATTTTATATGGCACACCAACACAAAGTAGAATATAGCAGTGAAGTGAAAGGAAAGGAGAATGATTCACAGTTCCAGGGTTTTCTTTAACAAATAAAAATCTAAAAGGGAGGCCTGCCCCTGAATTTAGACAATACTTTGTGAAGCTCCCTTGGCTGCAGGTTATTTTCTGTCTCTACCAGTTTTCACACTCTATAGTCTGAGGTTTTGCCTGTTCTTTGATTGGATGGAGAGCCTCTGTACAAACATGTTCAAGTTTTTTTTACAGATTCTCAGTTGAATTTAAAAATGCTTATTTTAAAAGTTCAAACACCAAGTATTCCTTAATGTGCATTAATGCATGCAGTGGAAGCCATCTTGGGACTGTGTTTTTACTGCTTGAGGTACAGCCAATCACCACCCAGAAAAATGAATGGGGCTCCAGGATTGGCTAGTTCAGCTGCCTGAGCTGCACTTACTTTCAAATATTTTAGATATGCTTTACAAAAAAATCACTGAATGGGTGGATGTTCCACAAATAATTTAGCAACATTTCACAGAAAAATTCACTCATGTCAATCTATGAATAGGCGAGGGTCAGTTGTAGACCAAAACGTTCAGTTTGGTTTAATCTGACAGAAACACTTCTTTAATATGATTGTTGTGTCCACCACATATCAAACTGCCCCTCTTCCATAAAGACGAGATTTATAGAGTGCACATTTATGTTTTTTTTAATTAATATTCTTTACTTTTGAAGCATTGAGATTACAAGAGTTTGATTCTACCTCAAGGTCACAGTTCCAGTTCCAGTCTGATCGATTACAAAATTCCTTCTCTTTAACATTTACAACAACAAAACAAAACTAAATGAAAACAGAACACAAAGAGGAAACAATACATTATTACAGTATTTTAAAAAGACATTACTTTTATATAAGAAATTATACAGCACATAGACACTTCCTGAAAGATGAATCGTCTCTTTTAATTAATTCTTATCAATCCAATATTCGTGCATGTTGTGTTTGGTTAACATAGGACACCCATTCAGCTGAAGACGGATTGAGAATGTAAATCTTTCCATCTGATAGATTTCATTATCACACTCTGTCTGTTCTCCTACAGTGGGAGGTTCAGGGTGCAGCCAGCGTCTGGTGACCGATTTTTTGTACTGACTGTAATTAATATCTGATACAGATATTTTGCATTTACAGGTAGAAATTTTGTTAGCTGGAATAAAGGTGGTGAATTTAAAAGGTATTCTTACAATAAAGATATTTTCAATATTTCTGTGTATTTCTGTCCAGTATTGTCTTACAACTGTACAGTCCCAAAATAATTGTCAGCAACATCTAAGATTTAAAAAAAAAATAAATAAAATAAATATTTTGAGAATCATGTATCATTTTCCCTCCACTTCATAATAATTCATTTATTTCTGTTGGTGTGTCAAATGTATGGAAGCCAAGCTGCCATGAGAAAAAAATAAAAGTTCAAAAGTTGAAAGTTATATTTACAATAACAAAAGCAGTAATTATGAGAAAGGTCACACTGTTTCTGTAGTATTTCATAATCATGACTCTGTTCACACCTGGCAGTCTAACCCATATAAATGGACCTTGTTACATTGGTGCCTCTCTGTGCCGTGTTCCTCTGTGTGCTCCGTCCCTCAGACAGCAGGAACCTGCCGTACGGCCGACCTGCTGTCCTCTTCCGTGCCAAATACACCATCCTACATCACAGCGACTACATCAGCAGCTACAGTGAAACCCTGTTCATGCCCCTCTGGACATCCTACAGCGTCAGCAGACAGGTACCGCCCAGCCTGACCCCTCCTTTTGGACTGTCAAAGACACACTCTTTGCATGTACTATACACAAAAGTCTTTCTGTGAAACACTAAAGAGATCCAAGCAAACCTCTTGCTTCTTGCACCCCCTAGTGGTAAAAGTGGGATAACATTTTCTTTGTCCTTCCAGGTAGAGCTGTCTCCTCTGCCTGAGTCTCTGTCCAACTGTGTGAGACCGGACGCCAGAGTCCCACCGCCCTTCAGCCAGTCGTGTTCCAACTACAGAGCAGAGAAACATGTCACATATGCCTTCTTGTACCCGCCGCGTAAGTGAATATCCACTGCAGGCTTCCAAAAACACACTCAACCTCAGTGGACACCACCACACACTGCTAAAGTAATCATAATCACTTCATTTGGTCTTATTAGGATTTAAAGTCATGAATAATTGTGATTTGGACAGAAAATCATCAGTGGGATCAGTTGGAATATCTTGTGTGTGTTCACAGAGCTTTCCTCAAACCTGGAGAAAAAATACGATGCTGTCCTCATCACCAACACCGTGCCCATGTATCCTGCATTTAAGAGTAAGTTCTCACTTCATGAAATCCTGATGCATTCCTCATTTTAGGTTCAGAAGTTTTAACAATGTTTTTAATAATCATTTCCACCATTCACTCCCACGTCTGCCACGTCCTTCTCTCTGCCCACACTCCCACTCCCACTCAGGAATCTGGACTTACTTTCAGAAAGCTCTGGTGAAGAAATACGCCACTCAGAGGAACGGAGTGAACATTCTTGTTGGACCCATTTTTGACTACAATTATGATGGAGTCAGAGACTCGGCCGAGACAATCAGAGAGTAGGAGAATTCATTCGTTCGTTCATTCATTCATTCATTCATTCATTCATTCATTCATTCATTCATTCATGTGAATTGTCTGAATAGTTCATATCTGTGCAAAAGTCTTCAGTCATCTCTTATTTCCCTAAACTTTGCTTCTAATGAGTTTCTTTAATGCTTTCTGGCTGCGAGGTTTTAAACTAGGTTGATATAAAGCAATACATCAGTTTTATATTCAAACTATCCTATAGTTGATATAAATCTAAAGTGTAACAATTATTTTTTCAAAATTAGGATTAATATTTTTATGAAGCTGATGTAATGATCTATGAGCTACAGATTATGAGAAAATTATGAGAATCTAATCATCAAATGAAAGTTCAACATTAGTCGGTGAAATTGATATTTACTAGCCTCTACTAATTATAAATATAGGGAACAAAAGAAACAAATATAAGGACTAACAAAGAATCAGGACAATCTTGTAAATGAGATTTTTTAAAATCACAATTAGGTTTTCCTGGTTAAATGAAGGTTAAGTAAATAGACAGAAAAAATAAACAACTTGACCTCTGCTATTAAAAATATAGGGAACATTTCTGAAATAATAAATGAACATTCAGAATTTTATTCCAATAATGGACAAATCTCTAATGGTTATTTGGGGCTTACTGGACTCTCAGAAACCCCAAGGTTAAAACCTACATCTTAACTTTAATCCTAATCTAGCTCCACTGGATCCTAGGATGCACACATGTCCACCTTTAACTAATTACTGACATATAAAAATGTTTGCAAAGGCAAATGCCAGTTTTTGTGGCCTGCTGGACAGAGAACTGGTCCTCTGGGTCGGCTCACAGACGGCAAGACTCTGTCATCCTCGGCGGAGGTGTCAGGTCATGCGGCCCTTCTGAGTCTAACTAGATTCGATGAACTGCAGGCCCCAGCCCGGTTGGTTCCAAACCCAGGTTGGGTGTCTCTGCATTCGCCTTGAGGGCCCCCAGTCGGAGTGGAATCCTGAGAGCTGTGGTTCCATTGGGGCCGACCAGATGGGGATGTTTGCAGTCAACCATTGATTGGTGGGTTGGTATAAAGACAGGTTAGCTTCCATATCTCTCAATCAGAGACTGTGGCTGACCAAAGGGGGAATTCGCTGGGCTGAACAGGCAGGTTCGCAGCAGTAGAACAGGAAAGTGGACAAAGTCTTTTTAGAAGTTTACTCCAACTGATAAGTGAGTGGTGCTGAGAAAACTATTCTGCAAACCATCAGTTCTTAACCATCCGTCTGTCTTGGTTGGGTGGAGGAAGCGTCACCAACTAGCACTCAGTGGTGCTTCTCTCAGAAACTAAGAAATCAACTTTTAATTTTTTCTTGTGTAGATAGGCTTTTAGGTCTCACTTTTACCTCCACTTGTCCACATTAATCATCATAACAATATTTTGCCACAGTCAGAAAGAAGGAAGAGACTGAATGTAAGTTCAACCAAAAGGAAGGGAAACCAAGAAAAACCTTCATAAAGCCTTGGTACTGTTGATCCATAGTTTTTTATTAGATTATTAAAAGTGTGGCTCCTTGGAAGCAAAGTGTAAATGAACCATTAAAGCTGCAGTATGTAAATTTTATAAAAATTATATTTTTTCTACACATTTGTTTAAAGTATGAGACAGACAATCTGTGAAAAAATTGCGCTCCTCTGCCTTCTCCCAGTGCTCCCAGTTCAGTGAAACAAACAGTCAGAGGAAGGAGGCGGGTCTTAGCACTGTCCGTCGTCACCCTCCTTATGGCGCCGCTCATCCCCCCTCTCATTTCCCCACCACATTCCTCTCTGCTATGCTGCAGCTAGCATAGCAGGTCAGTTAGCATAGCCACTGATGACGGCAGATAAATGGTTTTTCTGTAATGGTAAGCTATTTTTCCAGCATCACCACATTTAGCAGCATGTACATGAGAATGATTGACAGCCCTCAGACCCACCTCCTGGCTCTTTTTGGTTGGGATCGGTGCATTTCTTCAAACGGCATTAGTAGCTCAGGGCGGACTGGAGGAGGTCCATTTTTTCATAGTTGAAATGTTTTGCACAGTACTCTAAATATGGTTTTTCCTTGTAGAATCATAAAGAACATTGATATATTTCTTAATGTCAGTTTAGATAGTATCTGCTGATTTCAAAATTGTAGATCAGCCATTGAAAAAAGACCATTTTTATTTGGACTTTGTTCTTCTTAAGCTGTTCATGTCAGACTCTCATAATTGGAGAAAGAATTGCTGATTCAGAGTCAGCAGACTCCTGACTAAAAAGTGAAATCTTTTCCAGCCATGTGAGTGGAGTCGTCCCCATCCCGACTCATTACTTCGTGGTCCTGACCAGCTGCCTGGACTTCACACAGCCTGCAGACTCGTGCAACGGTCCACTGAGCAGCGTCGCTTTCATCCTCCCACACCAACCCAACAACGACGAGACCTGCAACGTAAGAACCAATCACATTGCATGTACCTTTCACGTTCTGGTCCTACCTGTCCACACGGCTGTTTCTGAGAGCAGCGGACATGACTTTCTGTGTGTGACCCCAACCCAACAGAGCTCTGAGGATGAGTCCCGCTGGGTGGAGGACCTGATGAAGATGCACACGGCCCGGATCAGAGATGTGGAGCTGCTCACAGGCCTAGACCTGTTCCGGAGAACCAGCCGGAGCTACGCCGAGATCCTTTCCTTTAAAACATACATGCACACGTATGAGAGCGAGATCTGACCTCTGCTGACCTTTTCTGCAGATGTGGTGGAGGAATGTGGCACACGCTTCCATCTCTGTCTGTCTATGTACGGCTAGAACACCACTGAACTGTTCCAAAACTGTACAAAAGTCTTCAATCATCCCTCATCTCACCTTCCTTTTGAGGACCCAGAAGATCATGTAGCCTTTCGGTTCCCTGAAGGACTTTCTAGAGTTGCAGAGATACAATTTTACATCCTCTTGGCACCTTAGTATAAACACCCTGCACTAAAAATCAGTTTGTTTGCATTTTTTCTTTTAAGCTACAAATTACACTCAAAACATCCCAGATTGAAAGGTATAATAATCATATTTTTGCACTTATGTGATTCCTTAGCAGGCGTTATGTTACACGTCAACCATCCAAAGATGGTTTAAAGGCTGCTGCCTCTGCACTTTGTTGCCCCTGTATCCCATCAGCTAAAGCTGGAGTCCAAAGAATCTTCTCTGCAGCAGCTCCAGGTTACTATACAGTCACACATATTTTGGTTTCTTTCAGAAATGTTGTTGCACAGTACATGAATATTCTAATTAGCTTAATGAAAATCATGTGGAATTTGTGTTAATAATCCATTCTCAATACCTGCTTAGTTCCTGCAGGGGTCTGTGTACTCCCCCTGCAGGTCACCAAGTAGACACACACACTCAAACCTTAGCACAATGAAGTCCCCTTAGAAGCTGTGAGATGAGTTGCAGTTCTACCACTTCATCAGGCTTAGAAAATAATCAACAGGCCAATATGGAATCACTCTGGCTGGAGATTATTGAATAAACCTGATCTGTATGCCACCCTTCATAAAAGCCATTGCTTTTAAATGCAATATAATGGTAATGATGTATCTGTGTTTGTGAGGTTGCGTGTGTGTGTGTGAGACAAATATAACATATCAGTCTGCAAATGTGGCTTGAATGTGTGTGTGGGTGTGTGTTGTGACTTTGATTTGTGCACAATTAAATTTGTTGATTATAATAAAAGTTTGATCAAAATCAGAATCTGTGAGTTCAATCTATTTGTCTGTACGTTTTCCGCCCCGTGAATTCAAATATCTAAACATTGTGAAGATGACTTGTTGAAGCCCGACCTGAACTTCAGAATGAAGGGGCTTTTGGTTACTTTGAATGTGTTGTGGGTTTTGGTACCGTACAGTGTGGTCTGGGTCTCTAACGACCTGTTGATCTACTGGGCTGTAGATCAGCACAGCCATCGCTCAAGCCCAAAGACAAGAAAGGTCTTCTTTTCCTATGGTTGCTTCATTTGACTGATCTTGTACGCAATGAGAACAAAAACAGAATGAGTCCTGTCATACAAAGTTACAAGACTCTCTTTGAGAAGAAGTGCAAAAGTATTTAGGAGACAAATTCTGAGAACTAGCTTCTCACTCAGTCACTTTGAGAGAAGTTGACTTCTTTATCTGCATCTCTTGCAGCTGCAAAAACCAGCTCTGGCAGATCATCTGAAGAGTGGCAAGTAGAGAAACCTTTTCCACACAAAGTCCACAAGTAACATAAAAATAAAGACATAATATAAAGCATAAGTTCAGACAGTCATGAGACTTTAGGGACCAAAATTCAACAGTCATAAGACTACTACCATAAGCAACTGGTTGCTAAATTTATGGTAACTAAGAAGGTGGTTTGGTAAAAAGCCAGGTATGCATCAATCAATCAATCAAATTTTATTTGTATAGCACATTTCAGCAGCAAAGCATTTCAAAGTGCTTTACATCATATCAAACACAGAAACACGAAGTCATCAAGTGGGGGGTTCTTGCTTTTGCATCCATAAAAGGTTTATCAGTTACACTCCTAGTGTGTTATATGGAACGAAATACCTATTGGTATTTTTATTCCTACTCACGCTCACAATCACACAGTTTAAAACAATGTTAACAGCCTTCAACGGGCTTCCGGCACGAGACTCCGTACACCTCTTTCACGGAATTTCGCTCTGGGACTCCATCGTCCCTCACAGATTTTTTGTGCAATTCTATGGTACCAGCCAGGTTTCTGATGTTTCTCCCTATACAAACTATACCATTATAGTTTGTTTTTCATTAGAGTTTTAACCAAAAATTCACCAGACTAAGACATACACCCACAGTTTTTGTTAAAAGTTTCATATATTTTATATGGAATTACTGTCATTTTGGTCCTTAAAACACCAGAATTTCCCTTTAACTTTATATTTTGGTCCGTCTGTTGATGTTTAAATATTAAATGATTGATAATTTGATGAACTACTGTGGAGAATTAACCGTTCTCCATGCTGAATTCTTGATGTATGGGCTTACAGAAGAGTCAGTGAGTTGAATTAATGAATTCCATTTATTAATACCACAATATAGCTGGTCCATTTCACATGCCACCTCTAAGTCAAAATGGCCCCCCAGATGGGGTTGTGATCTCCTTTGTTAGCCTCTAGTTACGCCCCAAAATGTTCGTTCCCTAGCTCCTAGTATAATATAATCTTATCCTTGAGGGTGTTTCCTAACATGACATTTCTTTTAGCTTAGCAACTAGCTAACAAAGAAAGAAGGAAAACACAGAATTATTTATTCTCAACACTACTCAGTACTTGAGAAGACTTGCTTACCAAATACATTTTTACTCTTATTTGAGTAGTTTCTTGGATGGCTACTTTTTACTTTTACTTGAATAAAAATATGTTGAATTAGTGATACTTTTAATTGAGTGCAATTTTTGGGTACTCTGCCCACTTGTGCTTAATGTTAATAAGGTGAAAGAATTAAATGTGAATTATCTGTGACACACCTGTGTAAAAGTTTGATGATATGGGGTCAAATTCATGACAAAAGCCGAGAAAAGCACCATTTTAATTTCCCACGAGCGTGTATTACACTCCATGCGCGCATTGAACGTCCCACGCACGAACAATTAAAAGTGACCAGCGCTACTCTAGCAAATAACTTAACACACATGCACAAGATGCAGCTCTCTCTGCTTTCAATGCATCTACCAGGTCGCTTGTGGACTTACTCCCAGGGCGGGCCCAACGCATAGCAAACAAAGCACCCGCTTAGGGCCCCAGGGCCACCAAGGGGCCCCCTCAGTAGATTTGATTTTACTTTTCTTCTTAGGAACAATTTCAATGTCATTATAATAACAAAAACACATATTTTATATCAATAGGACAATATTTGGGGAAAATATATAGGGCAAGCAGATGTTGGCAGGCAAATAATTTGCTTTGCCAGAAAATGCATCCCCCTCCAAACTTGAAGAAATAAGGAGTTAAGTGGGATTTCACCTTTTCTACATAATCACACTTATTCTCTAAACTACTGGTATAAGTTTCATATCAATAGGACAATAGACAGGGGATGCAGAAATTGTCAGGCTCAGATATTAAAATGCATCTTCTCCTATATTAATAGACTGGACAGTTAAGGGTGATATCAAATTTCCTACATAATAGACCTCTGTTTTCTCATGCTTTAAGTCAGGGGTGTCAAACTCACTTTGGTTTAGGGGCCGCATACGGCTTAGTCTGATCTCAAGGGGGCCACACAAGTAAACTCATTGCAAGATTAAATAGAACTAAAATAAAAGTGGACTTGTTAATTTTTATATTAAACGAATTTCACTTTTACCAAACATATTATGAATAACCTCAGAGTTTTTAAGAAAGGTATGTGCAATTTCAACGATACCTTTACTCAGTTAAACATTTATTAAGTGCATTATGCATAAGAAGTGATCACAGTGATTGCACAATGTTGTAAAAATATTTATTCATTATTAACTTAAAACATTGTCCTGCATGACAGAACACATTAAACAGATACAAATTAAGAAATGATTTAAAATCAATTTTCCACATCTGGGAAGCAATTTGAACAAATTATTTGACTTCACACATTTGAAGTGTTTAGTGGGAGCTGTTTCAAACAGACGTTTGATTAAGGAGATTCCTCACCTTTCTTGTTGATGCATAAAATGTATACATATAGAAAGACGTGCATACATAATATGTATTGCATGCATGAGAAATATTTTACTCAACAAAACTCTTTGTTGCAAATCTGTTACTGACTAGCACTAACTTTAACAGAATTAATTCAGCAAATATTCAAAGCTGTATTTTTTTAATAGTGCAACGTTGTCAGTAACATTCCATAGGATTTAGTTTTACTCAGTTTTTGTCCCTGAAATTTGGCATCTTTTATCCTGGACAAGTACATCAATATCAGGCATCATGTCCTGAGCAGCAGCCAATTTCAGAGAGTCATTAAAGTGCTTATGTGTGAGCTTTGAGCACAGCTTTGTTTTATTTATATTCATTAGTGACAAAATTTGCTCACAAAGGCAGGTAGTCCCAAACATGGACATATTTGCAGCCAGTGCAATTTAGGACAGCCTGGTAGGAGACACTTGTAAAATGTGTCCAAGCCAACTGATGCAAATTTGTCCTTCAATTCCACATCACACTGAAAATCAATGATTTCAAGTTGCATGTCAACGGCCACATCAGAAGCTCTGACTGTGAGCGGTGAGCGAAAAACTGAGAGTTCTGTCTCGAGTTCGCTGAATCCTGAAATGCAGCATCGTTGTATTTCACCTCAGCATCACTGGCGTCAACATCATCAACATCTTTTTGTTTTATTTTATTGTTATTTTTAGGAGCAAATATGGGGCGAGTCTTTGTGTCCTTTTTGTGTGCTAACACATGTGATTAATCTAAAACTTTTACCTCATTTGTAGCTGCGTTTCCATTTACCATAATTGTGCTATTTAACATTTCGAAAATAAATTCACTTAATGGAACCACAGCATTGTTTTTCGACAGTTTTGGCACTATGATGTTTTTATTTTACCGTACAGAAATTGGTTTATTTTGCAAAACTGCAATGGAAACACATTTTTCATATCACACCAGTCACATGATCAACAACAGGATGTTGTCACTGGTGGAAACCACGAAGAAGACAACAGGAAGTAGTTGGAGGATGATCACGCAGCATATTTTTTAATGACTTATCACTGAACAAACTCATTTCAATGTGATTTTAATTCCGTTTCTTATTTAATGGAAACATCACATATGCAAATTGTGTTTTTTCGACATTAGTGGCATATTGACAAGGTTTTACAGACATTTGCATATGAAGCAGCTACTGTTGCATAATGCAGGTTAATTGTACTAACTATTTTGAGCTAAAAGCGTAGGACTACCGCTTGAAGATGGCGGTCATATTTCCTGCCTCCCAACAGCCAATGGAAATTGGAAATGCGAAATACGACTATTTTCTCTTCTTAGACAGGCTCAGCCCACATGGAGTAGTTAAGGTGTTCCTGTTTTTATTCTAGTTTATCTGAGTAATAATAACAATTTAAGACTGATGTTTCAAATTATGTCGTTTTTATAAGTGTAAGTTTTCTAATTTTTTTTTTTTTCCTTTTTTGTTTAGTTTGTTTTTAAGCTGCAGGTCAAAGGCTACAAACAAAATGGCGGAACACCAAAGCGCTGCAGCTACAGTGCTGTGAGCGCTACAGAGCTAGTTTGATGTTACAGAGTCTCTTTTCTGAAGTAACAGTTCAATGTCGTTCAACCCGTCTTCGGAACTAATCGCTATTTTATATGGAAATACCTTCGCGTAGTTCTTACGAGGGTCTCCAGGTGAACACAGCTCTTGGGGAGCCCACAGCACAGCGGCTTGCAGCTGCAGATCTGTCCGCTGTGTGATGAGAGTTTTAGTTACTTTCTTCCTATTAAAGTTGAAAAAAGAGTAAAAAATACCCACTATCTGCCTTTAGATAGTTACTTTCTTTACTTAAAGGTGAAAAAAGAGTAAAAATACCCACTATCTGCCTTTAGATAGTTACTTTCTTTACTTAAAGGTGAAAAAATGAGTAAAAATACCCACTATCCGCCTTTAGATAGTTACTTTCTTTCTATTAAAGGTGAAAAAATAGTAAAAATACCCACTATCCGCCTTTAGATAGTTACTTTCTTTCTATTAAAGTTAAAAAAAAGAATAAAAATACCCACTACCTACCTTTTAGATAGTTACTTTCTTTCTATTAAAGGTGAAAAAATAGTAAAAATACCCACTATCCGCCTTTAGATAGTTACTTTCTTTCTATTAAAGGTGAAAAAAGAGTGAAAATACCCACTATCTACCGTTTAGATAGTTACTTTCTTTCTATTAAAGGTGAAAAAAGAGTGAAAATACCCACTATCTACCGTTTAGATAGTTACTGTACGTCGTTACAGACCTTGAATATTCAGATCAATGGGGTCCCTATTGAGCAAGTATCACAAGAAAAATATTTAGGAATAATTCTTCATACACTTTTAATCTCGGACCACTCTCCAGTCTCGCTGACTCTCGACCTTAACCATTAGAAACAACAGTATTCCTGGCGCTTAAACCAATCCTTGCTATTAGAGGAGACATTTAGTAAATTCCTAGACGATAAAATTTCTAACGATACAAAGATGTTACAGATTCTACTTTATGGAAAACTTCTAAAGTTGTGATCAGAGGCCATATTATTTCCTTCGAAAAGTTTCTGAAAAACAAAAGGTGAGAACGCCTCGCAGGAATTGAGACTGAATTAGCCTGCTTAGAATCTAACTACAAGTCCTCTAATGACCCTCTGACTTTACAAAATATTTTTGCTCTAAAATATGAACATTACAGCATCCTGTCCAGACAGGTGCTTGATCAGTTGTTCAAAATTAAGCAGAAACACTTAGAGCTGAGTGATAAGCCCCATAGATTATTGGCCCGTCAACTGCGGGGCTTGCAGGCCAACAGGGCAATACATAAAATTAAGTCCAGGGCAGGAAAAATTATAACTGATCCAAAAGGTATAAATGATTCCTTTAAAGAATATTATGAACGACTATACATGTCTAAGGCAAAAGGAAATATCTCAAACTGGCTCAAAGATCTAAATCTCCCTAAGATGAGTGAAGCCGCTCGAGAGACTCTTAATGCAGACATCACTGTGGAAGAGATCCTTGATGTAATTAAAGATTCCCCAAGGCCAAAGCCCCAGGGCCTGATGGTTTTGGTACTGAACTCTATAAAAGATATGCCGAGAGGATTGCTCCTCTTCTTCGGAGGATGTATACTCATTCTCTTGATTCATGTAAATTTCACCCTACCATGTATAAAGCCAATATACTGTAACTTTAATAAGTAAAGAAGGCAGGGAGGAGACGGAGCTTTCATCATACCGCCCTATTTCATTATTGAATTCTGACATTAAAATCTTCGCTAAAGTACTGGCAAATAGACTAAATAAACATATTTCCCCTATTGTACACCCGGACCAAATGGGCTTTGTTCGTAATAGGTTCTCATTTTTTAATATTAGACGGTTAATGAACATTATGTATCATAAATATGACAGTAGGTTTAAGGGAGCGGCTCTTTGCCTTGATGCTGAAAAGGCATTTGACCAATTGGAGTGGCCCTACATCCTGACTGTACGTGAGGAGTTTGGGTTTGGTGATAAATTTGTGTCTTGGATTAAAACAATGTATGCTCATCCATCTGCCTCTGTCCTTACAAACCAGGACAAGTCAGAGCCCTTTCCGCTACACCGGGGAACCCGTCAGGGTTGCCCCCTTAGCCCCTTGTTTTTCGCGGTCGCTATGGAGCCCCTCTCCATTAGTATTAGAAAACATCAAACCGATTCTATTGGGAAATATTGACCATCACATTTCATTGTATGCTGATGATGTTGTGGTTTTCGTATCACATCCTGAGCAGTCAGTGCCACTACTCCTAGAAACTATGTTCAAACCAATATTCCGAATTTCATATCTCTCCCGGAAGAAAATAAATTATGCAAAATTCTGCTGGGCTCTCCAGGAGCGAAAAAGTTAATCACAAGTTTTGTTGACATCTTTGCAGAGCGAATTAACTTTACCACAGACTCCTTGAGGGCTGCATGGGAGAAGGAGTTGGGTTTGCAGGGAGTGAGGTCTGGGAGGAGGGTCTTGGGAGGATTCGGACGTGCTCTATCAATGTAAGACACCAGTTAATTCAGTTCAAGGTGTTTCATAGACTCCACTATTCTAAAATTAAACTGCACAGAATATTTCCTTCGACTTCTTCAAAATGTGATAAATGTAAGTCCTCGGATGGCTCCCTGTCTCATTTGTTCTGGACATGCCCCAAGCTCTTTCATTATTGGTGTGAGATTTTCAACTTGTTTTCTAAGGTTTATGGATGCGTGTTGGTTCCTTACCCACAGACATTGTTTGGACACTCTCCTTCATTGAGGAACTGCAGCATTTCTATGCAAACAGCGGTGGTGTATGGAATGGTAATAGCCAATAAGTAATATTGAGACTTTTGAAATCTGACAAAGTTCCTCAGTTTAAAATGTGGTTGAGCGACTTTTCCGAGATTCTCCATTTGGAGAAGCTACGATATTTTGTTGTGGGTTTCTCTAATAAGTTTTGTAGTATCTGGCAGCCGGTTTTGGACTATCTTTCTCGAGCCAAGGTCGACCGCGACACTCGCTCAGTTTCTTAGTATTCCACTTATGCCCTTACGGACAGGTATTACCATCCTTAATAGTAAATTATACTCAATGCAAAATAATCAGTTCTTTGGATAATTTTCCTGACTTGGTGTTATAATTTTTTTATTTTTTATTTTTGGTTATTGTACGTCTTTATTTTTATTACTGGATTGATAAGAGTATACTGCTTTCATACAGGATTTTGTTACAAATCTGTGTGTGGATGTAAGTCGGGGTGTATATGTGTATGTGTATATATATATATATATACAGTACAGACCAAAAGTTTGGACACACCTTTTAATTCAATGAGTTTCCTTTATTTTCATGACTATTGACATTGTAGATTCACACTGAAGGCATCAAAACTATGAATAACACATGTGGAAATATGCACTAAACAAAAAAGTGTAAAACAACTGAAAATACCCCTTATATTCTAGTTTCTTCAAAGTAGCAGCCTTTTGCTGTGATTACTGCTTTGCACACACTCTGCATTTTCTTGATGAGCTTCAAGAGGTAGTCACCTGAAATGGTTTTCACTTCATAGGTCAACCTGCCCTGTCAGGTTAATAAGTGGGATTTCCTGCCTTATAAATAGTCATGAAAATAAAGAAAACCCATTGAATTAGAAGGTGTGTCCAAACTTTTGGTCTGTGCTATATATATAAATATATATATATATATATATATACAGTATATAGTTATATATATGTGTGTGTGTGTGTGTGTGTGTGTGCGCTTCATACTCAGATTTATGTATGTTATATTCTGAAAACTTAATATATATAAGATGAAAAAAAAGCAAAAGGTGAAAAAAAGAGTAAAAACGCGTACTATCTGCCTTTAGAAAGTTACGTCATTACAGTCCTTGAATATTCAGATCAATGGGGTCCCTATTGAGCAAGTATCACAATAAAAATATTTAGGAATAATTCCTCAATGCTCAGTTAAATTTTAGGAGCCATGTTGATAAAATCAGCAAAACTGTTAGATCAAATATAAACTGTTTTAAAGTTATTAGAAATAGTTTAACACGTCACTGTGCAGAGATGTTTTTTAACTCAATGATCCTCTCACATTTTTCCTATGGAGCTACTGTCTGGTCTCAGATTACTCAAACTACACTAAAACCATTAGCAAGTCTCTATAATCGGGCTCTGAAGGTTTATTATCAAAAGCCGATCAGATTCCATCATTGTCACATTTTGGCTAAATTCAGCATTTTTGGACTTTTTTGATTTTATAAATTATAATCTTTTAAAATCGATTTTTAAGTGTTTAAATGGATATGCACCTACACCATTAAGCAATTGCATACCGAGACTGCAGGGCAATAGCAGACCTAATAGAGCAGCTTCAGATGGAAATTGTAAGTTCCCCTTTCGAAGAACCACTTTTGCTCAAAGTGCTCTGTCCGTGAGAGGATCTGCAGTTTGGAACTCACTTCCTGTTAATTTAAAGTCTGTAACCAGTTTTAGTACGTTTAAGAAACAAACAAAACTCTGGTTATGTCAAAAACAGAACTGTACCCATTTTTGATGTTTCATGTTTCACTGTTTGTTTGTAGATGTCGTCAACATTATGTTGTGCTATGTTCAATGATTATTATTTTAACTTTTAGAGGTATGTTTTAAAAGCTCATCTAGGGACAAGTGCTGCGAATTAGCTGTTGCTATTGCACTATGATGCAAACATGGGACTGCTGTTTTGTTCAGTTTGTCTATGTCGACGTGTGTCTGTCCCTACCAAATAAACTCAAATAAATACTGTCTTTCTATTAAAGGTGAAAAAAGAGTAAAAAATACCTACTATCTGCTTTTAGACAGTTACTTTCTTTACTTAAAGGTGAAAAAAGAGTAAAAATACCTATTTGTTTCCCATAATTTTAGGGACTTTAACCCAATTAATAGCGCTTTTTCAACTCATGTTTCTGTCGGTTCGTCTTGTCCGGTCGGATCTCGTCAATCCGCCGTTGGCAAACAGAGTCGGACATAGGGCTCTGGCCCAGCGAAGAAGTTACTTCCTGGGACTTTGTTTCCAAGTCCTGTTGACTCTGGCTGTGCACGATTTTCAGCGCGTCGTTCTTCGTCTGTCAGTGAACGGGTATAGTGAGATCCGGGTCACGGCACCAAGATGATAGGTATTTTCTCAACCTTCATAAAAAGAGAACCACAGACAACGTTATAGTTTTCAATCAAGTCTTTTGCAAAAGGAGAAAACATAGCAAACCACTTCTCCAAGGTGTTTACCATGCGTTCTGACTCTGCATCAGAACTGGTCTTTTATTGCAAAACAAAGCAGGAGTGAAATGGAATGTGGGGGTAATAAATTAAAAGAAGACGGGCTATTCTGGACAAGGAAGAAGGAACACAGAAACTGACATCCTACACACAGGCAATCTAACAAGTTATCGGGTAGATAAAAGAACATCTGGAGAAAACATGTTCAAGGTGAAGGAAAAAGCTAGTTTTGTCTTTCACACGGTTTAACAAATTAGAACACTAAACCTTTAAATGAAAAACAACTAGTAAAACTATTAATGTAAGAATGATAACAAAACATAATTATTTTAACAGTCTTCATCTGCTTCAACCACCAACCAACAAATTTGTGAGACAAATTTGTTTGATACTGGCGACGCAAACGGCCCGCAGGCCGCACTTTGGACACTGTGGGCCAGGCCTAAATTTAACAGAGAGCCTGGTTTCCAGAAGCTGTCCATCATATTTGACAGCCTGAGCTGTTTGGTAGAGACTGTCCCTCAGACCTGCAGACAGCTGCTTTACTGTTTTACTGGTTCTGGACTCAGTGGAGCTCAACGCAAACTCACACTTTCAAATTTTCAACAGATTTCTTCCGCTTTGCAGGTTTGCTGTTCCCTGAGTTGTTCTGGCTTATAATGTAAAAAATGTAAAATTCTGACAGTGTGAAATCAGTGGGACATGAACCATTTTACATAGAAGCGTATAATCAAGGATGGGGCCCATTGGTACCCCATTCCCCCCATAACCTCCAGCTCAGCCAGGAGCCCCTCCTTCACACCCAAACCAATAGGATTCCGGTCCGCTCCTCCGGCCCCTCCCTCCGGTTCTATTTAAGTGCCCTCCTCCTCAGTGGTCCTTGGCTCCTGAAGTGTCTTGGACCCTCAGCTCAGGGCTGCTGTCAGGGGGAAGCATGTTGCTGCAGAAACTGGTACGGTAAGACATGCTGCTGCTTCGCTCTGCCTGGGTTTGGCATATTTACTCTGCTTTCTCATTTCCAGCTGCAGAACCAATCTGGATGTGTGTGTGTCAGTTGCAAGCTTCTTGCATGTGGGTGGTCCCTACTGCCCGGGGTGTGTGTGGGGTCTGAAGGGGTGCAGGAGCAGCCTCCTGCAGCGGGAGCAGTCAGCTTGCATTTTGCCTTGCAGTTAGAAGTTAAACAGCTGAAGTGTGAGAGTGTGTTGTAATGCCAGGCTGGTTGCTGTTCCCTCAGTGTGTGTGGATGCTGTCGGTGCTGTGCAGCTCGGACCTGTGTTGGGGCTTTGTCTCCGGCCGGCCCAAGCACTCAGGAGAGGACGGGACCGCAGCCAGGATGGAGAGTGAGTACACTGTGACTTTGGCCTTGAGCTCCGTGTGTGTGTGTGTGTGTGTATAGAACGGATTCTCCTACATGTGGCTGTGGGCCCCATCATTATGATGAAGGAAAGGAGGACATCAGCATGAGATGACAACACAGGGACAGTTTTTAATCATAGCTGTTAATAAAACAGCCTCAGCTCTTAGAAAGCCCTAATTGAACTGATCTTCTGTATATTTTCATATACAACTGTGAAAAGTATTCCCCCCCTTAAAGATTTTAATGTTTCAGATCAAGAGTCGCATTTACAAGGATGTGGGCTCCTGGGCTGTAGCCAGGTTTTATGACCTTTCTACAACGGACAAATTATATATACTATTATTACTATATCATACTAATTCTATAATACATTAGCAAGTAGTAGTATTGATGTATTAATACATAATAGCAATAGCTTCAAGTTGTTCCCCCCAAAATGCAGATAACTTCCTAATTTTCAATTCTTGAATATTGTTTATATTCATCAAAATCCCAAGATTTTTAAACAATTTGCCTATGACTTTGATATAAAGTACAATGCAAAGCACATATTCTAAGTCTTGGGCCCAGTTCAAATCATATGGAGACGTTAGTACCAGACAAACATAACCAGAGAGAACAAATGCAATTTTTGAATGGTGATTTTATTAAAGGAAGAGTAAAACATGGAGGTAGATAGTGAAACAGAATTACTTTCTGGTTCCCGATGAATGAAAACATAAATTTGGATATTTCTCCATTCATGACTTTAAACTTATGCACAGTAGGGTTGTGGTGCAGAACAGTTATCCAAAGTACAACATCAAGTCCACCTCTGAATTCATCAAAACACAAATAAAAGAAAGTTTCTGAAGACCTAGTCAAAGTCCAGTCTCTAACTGAGATGCTTTATGACCTTTAGCACATTGTTCATTCTCAGAAACTGAATTAAAACTAATAGTCTTAAATGACAATACTGAAGAACCCAGAAGAACAGCATGGTGGGTCTGGTTGCTCAGCAGTGTCAGTCCAGATTTGCTCCATTAAAGATGAAAACAAAAATATCACTGCTGCATAACGGGCTATAAAGAATTACAGTAACGACAGGCAGCAAGGTGTCGCCTTGAGGATAAGCTGATACAGACAGTGGACGTAATAATGTGGTTGTAGGTGTGTGTGCATAGGAGTGTGTGTGTACATGGTGAGAAGTGAAGGTAGAGGCTGTCTGAAGTTCAAGATGTTAAAGGGTTGCCGTAGGGACCCTCAGTCTCAATGTGGAGGTGCAGGTGAACAAGAAACGGAGACACAACATTGACTCTGGGGCCACCGAGGGCCAAAACCTAAGGGACCTACACTGCTCCCCCCAAAATTATTATTATCATTATTATTTATACGTACGACTTACATGAATGACCATGTAAGAAAAAAAAAATCGAATTTTAGCAAAAAATCAGGATTGCCCTTTAAGATCTGTTGCTTATGATGCGTCAATATAGTTTCCTTGAGTGATGATCAACACTGATGACGTTTTCATTGCACGTATGGTGCCATCTATTTACAGCAGGGGGCACTATTACGTCCTATAAATACCAGCGGACCACTGAAAGGTTAGAAAAATGTGTGCTTTAGATTAGCTTGACTGGCTGCTGAAAGCATTTAAATACATGTCTGAAAATAAATAAATAAATACATTTCTGTATTTATGAGCTCTAAGATGCAAGAGTTATTAGTTTGTATGTTTTATGTAGGTTTTCAAGTCCCTCAAAATTAGAAGCGTGCTAATACCATACCAGGACATTGTGTTGACATACTATTCTTCTGAAAAATGAATAAATACATTAAAAATAACGTCTAATTATATTTCTGCTGGTTTCAGCTTGGACTGAAGACGTGCAATGAAAAGCTGGCACTAGCCAGGCAGAGAGGCTCCCTGCTGTGTCTAAGTTTGGTGGCAATAGGCTAAAACTAACATGGTTTTCTATGTAGCTATAAAAACACAAAAATCTCAGTCGGTAATCCTTCGTGTGTGAAGGAAAAATGTCCATGAAACCTGAGGTGGAGGATTATTCCTTTGGCTTGATCATGTCAGAAGTGATAGAAATCAAGTTTGTGGTTTGAAAGCATGAACTGAGAATAGCACAGAGGCTGAGCAGGTGGTGCTCAGCCTGCTGGGAAATGATGTTCTAGCAGCTATTGAACATGTGAAGAGCTGTGCAGCAGAAAACACACATGAAGCAAAAACAACAAGATCCCTTCAGATTTCTGCAGCTTCTTTCAACTGGAATCAAACGCAACATGAACATGTTTCAGACAGAGAACTTAAGTTTTCTTTGTATTATTTTGTGTTAAGATGAGGTTGAAGGACATTCTGTAACATTATCTACACACTGCTGCTTAATGATTAATTTGATTAATTCGTGTAAGTAAAGTTGGAGCTGACTGTAATCTTAAAACGTCACAGCTGCTGCTTTCTGAAACAAGCTTTTTTTAGTTTGAATGTTGGATCAACGTAATATATGTTCCTCTTATATATATATGTATATAAATATAAATAAATATATATAAAAATATTTATTTTTTTAAAATATTATGTTTAAGGAAGTTAAGTCAAGTTTTGTAGAGCACATTTCAGAAACAAGGCCATTCAAAGTGCTCTACATAAAACTGTAACCAATTATGAAGGAAGTAATAAACATTACATTTTGTCTAATGCCTTCATCACAATCATCAAGGAAGTATACACCAAATATATCAGTCAATACAGTTATTATTAATGAATAGCAGCTTTAATCAGGTGGGCTTTTAGCCTTGATTTAAAAAGTAACTTAGTGTTTCAGCACTAAGTTACTGAGCTGAAACAGAAGCATAAAAACTGAACTCTGGTTCTGGTTCTGGTTCTGGAGATGCAGAGGAAGGTTGATCATCATCAGACCTTTAATGTGTTGTGATGTAAAGCCGTTCTGTGGTTTATAATCTTCTCTATTCTCTCAATAGAAGGACTTTAGAACTGGGGTGATGTGTTCTATCTTCCTGGTTATAATGAGAGCGTGAACAGTTCTCATTCTCAGAAAGTGATATATTTTCACTTGAGACACACAAACATCAGTTACCACGACAACCCTGGCAGTTTTCATTAGATGGGTCCTGAAAATGCAAGCAACATGCGGTTAGACGGACAAATTTCTCACACACAGTTGGCTGACTTCAGGACGAGACGTGTGTGCCAGTGCAAACGAAGCGAGGGAGTGAAGCACGGCGGGGAGTTTACAACAGATCTCTGTGAGCCGGGAGAGGCTGTGATTGGTCGACTCATGTTTCCTCACAGAGACAGAGTGTATGATGCTGATCGGCTACAGTCACCATAAGGAGAGCATTGGAGTTCATTCTCCACCCCTTATTCCTCCAAGTCTGTCCACTCTCAAACCAAGACAGATTTTATTTCCACGATCCCCCAACCAAACACACTGCCCACCTCTACTCTAAATTCTGTTTCTTTTATCAGTTTTCACCTCACCATGTGTTTATTGTACATCTAACATAATCATTGTCACAACTTACTATCAGGAAATAATAAAATACACAACCTAGCAAACACAACGGTGTGAAAAAGTATTTACCTGCTTTCAGATTTCATGTTTAAGATCATCAAGACCAGATAACCTGAGCAAATTTCAAATATAGCTTTCAAATGAAGATTTAATTTATTAGAGCAATCCAAAGCAATCTGGCCCTTTGGTAAAGTGGAACTGCACAATTGTTAAATCATTAATAATTATTAAGTAGAGTTCAGTGTTAATAGGCACACACAGGGCGACCTCCATAAATCACCTGAAAAGAACAGAAAGTTCTAAAAGCAACACACCAGGCCTCAATGTAAAGACTTTAAAGGATAGACGAGAAGCTAAGTTGTAGCTTTAGCGTAGCATCTTACCTCAATGAGCTTATTCACATCAGTTTACAGTATTTTTCTCTGCAAGCTTTTGAGGAAAGAGATTCATTTAGCACAATTTGGAATAAGACTGTGATATAATAAAACACGGAAAAACTGTAAAAGAGTTGCTTGAGTTTTCAGCAAAACGTCAACTGATAAAGCATCCAAACTTCAGCACTAGAACTAGAAAACTCCTGAAAACTGGAGCTTTCTCCACAGACCTGACCTTAAACCTCATCATTGGTTCTTCATGTAATAAACTGTGCATCAGTGTGGCTTCTGTCATTATATCAGCAGCCAATAACAGCACTGTACACCTCTGCAGCTGAACCTGTTGACATAAGTATTTGACTACTTGGAGAGGTCAAGGGGTCACACTGAAGGTTGGAGAATTGAACAACCCTGATCTGATCAGTAAGTATGGATAAAGGATGGAACAGTGTCATCAGAGCAAATAATGCCAACCAATCCTTGATGCAGTAGAACACTGTAAAAGTTTACAGCTTTTATTCCAACAATCAAACACTGTATGAAACAGGAGCATAAAAAAATGACACTTCACAAATGTGACAGGGCTTGATGTTCTACCAGATGCACCTTATTTCATCTCGATTATATCCGTGTAAGCCGTGGATGACGAAGACGACCTGAGGTTTAGATATTCTTCCTGAAGCTCTGTTTCTCCTGTCGGCAGCTCGCTCCTTGCCGGTCTACGTGCCGACCTCCGGCTCCTGCAGGAACAGATGCTATGAGCTTGTGGAGGCCGAGGCCCCAAACTGTCGCTGTGACAACCTGTGTAAGGCCTACCGCAGCTGCTGCTCTGACTTCAACCAGCTCTGCCTCCGGACAGGTACGGAAACACAAACATGCCTTCATGCTAACCTGTGACACCTCAAGACCGTATCACTCCTGCATTGTTCCTCTCATCTCTCTGCTGGGACTTGCAGAGCCGCAGCAGCTCCTCAGTGATCCAGGTCAGATCACAGTCTGTCCTCATCACCTGGTATTTAAAGTTTCTAGTTTACACGGAAAGAGGAGTTGTTTTCCAATAGGAAGTTATCCTGGATGCTAGAGTACTTTGTAAAAAAGTAGAGTTAACAGAAGTATTAGCTACATAAAGCATCTTTTCATTGTGAAGTCTCACCAGTTAATGTCTGGTTTAATTATAGCCACATTGGGTGTGTCTCCATTGGTAATGTGTTCCTCACCATGTGGGGGTGAACATGGACAGGAACGAGGGGGGATGTGGAAATACGTACCATGAGCGTACAGGAGCTACAATTGATGCTTTGATGATGTCATTTGTGTGTGTGTTGCGTTGAGTGGCCAGTTTCTCTGAAATCTCTCTGTATATTCTGGTCTTGCGAGTTGCCCAGTCCAGTTGATGCTGAAGGCTGTCTAAAAAGGTTTGAACCTTAAAGTTTGACCATGGAATTATCTATTTGCAGTTCACTGTCTCACCAACAGCTATGGTTCTTATTGCAGATTGAAAACGTTAGTTCAGACGTTGTCAGTGATGTAAATCCACCGGTCAATCAACAAAGGTGGTCTGCTGCCAATTACTTCTGAGCAACACCCAGCTAGGTCTGGCTTCTACCATATGAGATGGTTGCAACAAATGGGAGATGATTCTGAAACCACAGCTGAAATGATTCAGCCACAGTTTATGTCTGCTTATCCCTGCCAGGTCAGGTAATCTGGTTCCTGCCTCCAGGTCATGAGGTAAGAGGTGAGGCTCACCTGGGAAAGGTTGCCAGGGAAACATGGAGACACTGAAAAAACATTGAAACTGACAAAAGGGCAATTAAAGAGCGTAGTTTATCAGCATTCATGTCTTTATACTGTGGGAGGAACCAGAGCACCGACAGAAAACCCACATATGATCAGAGAAAATATGCAAACTGTACAGAAAGTACTGATACTTGCACCATGCAGCCTCCCCTCAGCAGAGCGATCATTAAAATCCATTTTAGTTTTCATGTCAGCCTTTATTAAAGCATGTAGCTGCTTTTCATCTTGATCTTCCAATACCGCACCATTTTATTTACGTGCATAAAAACCGGAGGCCCTTTTGTTTCGTCAGTCGTCCGTTTGAAGCAGGACTTACAGCATTTCTGATCGAAACATTTCCATTATTGAAAGACCATGATTTTCATGAAGCAGTGCATAAAGTCAGCAACAAATGAAACAGGGTTTGAAAGAGGAAGGTTTGTTCAGCATAGATGTAATCTCTAAATAGTTTTTAACATGAAAGAATTATTCATTACAGAAATAACAGAAAACTATCAAGCTGATGGCTCAGCTGCATGAGCTGGAAGAGCGAGCTGCACTTAATGATGCTGAAACAGGTTTGCTGTTTTTTCTCTCTCTCCCTCTGCAGTGTCAACATTTCCCCCCTGCTACTTCCAGCACTGGTGGTCTGATTTATGCTCCCTCCTTCAGCCTGGTGGTCTTTGGCTCCCTGCTGATTGGCCACTTTAATCCTGAATGTGCCTTAAAGCCATGATGCAATTTTCCCTGACAGTGTCACATCCCAAATAAAAGCTCTGTTCAAAAGGAAAACTGTTTAAGCCACAAAAGTCACCTTAGACCCCCGGCTGCCTGCCCACTGCCCAGCCTCACCGCCGCCACCCACTGTCACCGTGATGTCGTGCTTTTCACGATAATCTCTAAGATTAGTTAGAACTCCATAAGGATCGTTGAGTCAGCAGTTTTCCCTTCTTGCTTCCTGTTCCTCCTTGTGTACAGAGGGAGGTTATGAATGCAGCAAGGATCGATGCGGCGAGACCCGGAGTGAACAGCACGCCTGCCACTGCTCTGATGACTGCCTCGCCAGGGGAGACTGCTGCACCAACTACAGGAAGCTGTGCAGAGGTTTGGAGCGTCCACCTTACCTAAAAAACAACAAAACATGTTTTTAGATGATGATTAGACTTTGTCAGAGAAAACTGCACCAAACAACCTGAGCCTTTCTGAAAAAGTAATTACCCCCTAAGCCTCTCTTGGCAGCAGCTGCTGTCAAGTCTGTGATCAGGATGTGCGATATATCGGCATCAGCGTCAACATCAATATCAACATCGGTATCGGCTGATGTTAGATATTTTTAAAGGGGCAATATTATGTGTTTTCCAAACACACAGAGCTATTTTATAGCACAATCAATAGATATGTTAAGTTCAGTTGTTATAAATACAGTATGTTATCTATATCAGATATGACTCCTTGTGGTTCTCTGGAATCCCAAAACCTCAGATATTAATATTGGTGTCATTCACTGAAATCATGAAGAACAACAAATCAAATGAAGTGGCTTTGAATTTGATTTTGTACTTACTCAGGTTATTTCTTTCTAATAAGAAATATTTATTTGGGAAAAAGAGTTTAAAAAGTGTTTGATGGGACAAACACCTGTTCCCTGCAATAGTTGCTTATCTTATTAAAGTTGAGGAATGTTTCGGCTTTCTGGAATGTGGCTGCTGCCTGGTTTCACCTCCCTTTTGGATCCCTTCAGGAGACACTTCCTGGTTGCAGGGTAAATGTGAGGCAATCAAGAGGCCAGAGTGTCCTGCTGGGTATGTTAATTCTTGAAACCTTCGCAGTGCTGAAGAGAGGAATGAGATTACAATAGCCTGACGAAGTTTTGCCCTTCACATTCCATGTTGGTCCATGTGCAGGTTTGCTCGTCCACCTCTCATCGTACTGTCTCTCGATGGGTTCAGAGCGTCTTACGTGAAGAGGGGGAACTCCATCATACCCAACATCTTAAAACTCCGTGAGTTAGCATCTTTTTTATTAGCTTCAATTAACATCTTCAAAATGAAGCATACAACACAGAAACAATGATTTCCTTCTATATTATGAAGTAGAGATGATATTGTCAGCACAACCAAATCCCTCTTAGCTGAATCAGCTGATCTTTGTTATGATTGTGCAGTGCAAGACTCTTCCCTTGATTGATGCTGGGAAATTTACTGGGAGACTAGATTACCTGCTTTCTACAAAAAAAAAAAAAAATCTGTCAGTTCTCTGCATTTTATTTATGTATTTATTCATTTTTTTTGTATTTTAATTGGTTGGTGGGCAACCAATTCCTACTAATAATTATTGTATAATGCATAAAAACAGTTACCTTTAAACAGAATTTTGTGTTGTGTACATTGTGTTAAATCCATGGCTGACTGTTTATTAAATCAGAAAATTAAAAAAATTGTATTATTTAGGAACATGTGGAACCCAAGCTCCTTACATGAGGCCTGTTTATCCTTCCAAAACCTTCCCTAACCTCTATACAATGTCAACAGTGAGTATGATTTCAGTTTATCCGTACAAATATTAATATCTGCACATCATACCTATATTAATACTTAGCTGGTTTTTAAATAAGTAAATAAAACAGCTGGTATGACTCATATATGACCAATTGTTTCATTTAAGGGTCTCTATCCAGAGTCTCATGGCATCGTTGAAAACACCATGTATGACTCAATATTTAATGCAACATTCAACCTGATGACCAAAGAAAAGCTGAACCACCGCTGGTGGGGAGGACAACCAGTAAGTCCCTGCAGAGGCCCAGCATTTTTGTCTGGGCCTCTAACAACAACACATCATCACATTTGTAAAGATGTGTAAAGATAGCAGATGGCACTTAATGGTTGTTATGGTAACACATTGCTACTGTTCTGTAGCAGTTGTTACGGCCCAAGGCTATTCCTTTGGGGTTTAGCATCCCTGCTCCAGATCTTCTGATTGGTGCTGATTGGAAGTGGAGGCAGCTGGCCAGTGTCTCCATGAATGACATCAGATCAGCTTAAAATGCACCACCTTTTTCTCACCAGGACAGCCCTTTTCTCTTTGTCTGTCAACCTCTCCTCTTTTTTCCCTTTCCTCTCCAACCAGTTATGACTTTTGTTAAATAAATCCTATTTTAAGTTATCCCACACGTTGCTTCCCTTTCATTTGTTATGGTACTAGAGCCAGACCATAACACAGTGGTCATCCTGTGCACTGGATTTATGGTTCCCCATCAGTAGCCAAAACAAATAGGCCTCTGCTCCGTGTTACATCATATTTACTCCCCAGGGAAACAGAAAGTTGTGGATTAGTAATTAGAAGTTGCTGATGAGATTAAACAAACAAACAAAAGAAATGCTTTTGTTACTTTGTTATATGAGATTTGTTTGTTTTCTCCACTCAATAAATGTCATCAACTTAAAGCTTTGATGTTTCTCAGTTTTTCAGTTTGGTATTGTAATTCTGTTTCTAATTTTCAGCTTTTTGCACACATTTATCGGGGGAGCCAATAAATGTGTCTGTAACGACTTGAAAAAAACGCTCTTTAAGAAAAAATAACGAACACAAATTTGGGAGAAATATAGATCTGAAAGAATAAATTATTCTAATAAAACAGTTATTAGCTTCAACAAAACACTTTTATATAAATTGAAACATCATAATAATTAACCGAGAGTTTCTTCGTTCAGATCTGGATCACTGCCCTCAAACAGGGACTGAAAGCTGCCAACTTCTTCTGGCCTGTGTAAGTTCACACATAAACACGTCACCACTGAGTTTTACATGGAGACATTCTCCATGTAAAAACAATCTTGTATGTATTTTCAAAGCTTACAGTTCCAGCAGAAATTTCAGATTATATTAATATCTAAAATGTTGTTCACAGGCTGTCGATGGTTTTGTTTCATATCTAGCCGCTAGTGGTTAATGAAAACACTGCACATCCACTTTCATCTCTTAGCGAATCTGTTATTTGTCTAAATAAGAAAATCTTCACCACATTCTGTCAATCAGGTTTTACTTGATGATTTTCACCAGGGCTGAACAATATATTGCAGATATTTAGTTATTGCAATATTAGTTTGTGCAATATTCAGATTGCCAAGCACTGTTAGGAGTGCAATAATTGTTGGCTAATATATTCACTTGCATGTTGAACTTGCATTTTACACCTGAATGTGATCTTAGCTTGTTGGACAGAGACTTATGGCTGCAGATGTTCACATTGAACACTAATGATATTACCCACAATGCTAAAAGTCATAGAGTGATGGATGACCAGATGAGGAAGAAAATAAGCACATATCACAATTGTTATCATCTTGGCACTATTTTCTAAAATTGTGCAGCTCTAATTTTTACATCCTTCAACAGATTTTACATTAAAATGATGAAATGACAGACTGTAGATTTCTCACCACATAATTCCTAATTTGTCACAGTGCTCCAACAGTGCAGTGATCCAAAACACTCATAAAAAAGCAGAACCTTCTGGATTGGCCCTGACCTCAAACCTAAAATGTTTTTGGACTGTAATTAAAAACCCGGTCCATAACAGGAAGCCAATCAGTTTATAAGAAGTCCAACAATTCTATCAGGAATAATGTTCAAATATCCAAAAACCCAAGCAGATATTTATCTTTTCAAATACACTGCCAGACTAATGCCTTGTTGGCGGCTACAAAAAGCAAAACGTTGAGGACTGATGGTTGACAGCTGGAGACTGTATGAGAGCCAGGAACTTGGCCGTGGTCCTCATCACTTCACAGAGGCAGCTTTGGCCTGAAAGCCGGAACGCTCCAAGTTAGGATCGTTCAAGCCTTTTGTGGCATAGTGGCATTTTATAGCACAGTCAAGTAACTATGTTACCTTCATTTGCTTAAAAATGCTAATGATATCAAATATGATTTAAAAGAAATTTGTCTAAATTGGTGTAAAATTAGAAAGAGCAGGAGTTTAAAAATTCCTGCTCTTTCTGAAACTCCACTTTCAGGAAGTCATCACAACATGGCTCCTCTCTTAACCCTTTAACACTGTTTTTTCCTGTGTGTGCTGCATACATCCTCATACTAGCTTTCTGCTGCGCTACAGCTAGCTACCCACAATGTGGTAGCTAGCGTGGGTAGCTAGCTGAGTGCATGACTGAGAGCATTCATGCATTCTGTCATAAATGCTTAGACTAGTTAGAATGGTCACTGATGATAGCACTTTTTCTGTAACGTGATGTTTCTTCACTTTGCAAAACTTTTGATTTTGAAGACATTAATAAATACATTTCTTCTGACATATTCTTTTGTTTTACTGCCATTTAACACTTAAAAATAATTTTGGTGAGTCTAACAAGAAAAGTTAGGTCTGATTTAACTTCAGTAAGTGAGAAAAAAAGATATATATGTGTGGTAGACCACAAAATATAGTCACGTTTATTGTCCCATTTTAGAAAATACTTTTCAGTTTGAGAAAATCAGCTGAGTGAATTCATCCCTTCTCTTGAACAAACATCAGAAAAAGTGTGAACTTTTATTTGGATCAGGATTTTTCTTTTCCTGCAAAGTTGAAAATGATGTAAAATGTAATTATTAAAAAATGTTTTGTTTGTCCTAAATGTTGCCCCCTCATAGCTTTAGTATTAATATCAGAATGTGGAGGCTTTAACAGCAGAAGGTGTTCCTGTTTGTAGGGCCATTCCTTTGGAGAGGAGGATCCTGACTTTGCTGCAGTGGCTCCATCTTCCTGAAGGAGAGAGGTGATCACACATTCACACATATGTTGTCTCTGGTTGTACTTTCCTCTCACTGAAACAAACCTAGTTTGGATTTTTGTCCTGTCTTTGCTTTTCAGTCTCTCTCAGGTGTTACTGATCATCAGTCAACCTATTCCTATGTAAAAAAGTAATCACTCTCTAAACCTCACAGTGTTACTCCAGTTCGTCCTTAACAAGAACTAGTTTTAATTCAGTTCAGTCAGATCAATTTGAATTTGTTCATGTTCAAAGTTCCCCACTTACACATTTCAAGTTCAAAACGACATTCTGAACTAGTTCTTGGTCATTTATCTTTCTGGAATAAAGTTTAGAAATGTGTCTTGGTCATGACGTCCAATGTGTTATCCTGTTGCCTAGAATCTGCTTTATTCTCTTCTGTTGTCTTTGATCACATAAACTGTATTTTATGACAGAATATCCAAAACAAAACAGCTGATCTCTTTCAGAGACTTTAATAATTTCATCAACAGAAAGGAAAAGCATCCATTCAGAGTATGTTTGTGGCTGCTGCTTGTCTGTTCATCTTTGCTCCATTCTCTGCCCATTAACACAAGAATCTTTCATGTTGGAGCATTTTCCAACATGAACCATGTTGGAAAATGGTGTTGGTTATACACATCTCCTAGTAGAATTGAAGTCCAGACTTTTACTAGGCCACTCCAAATCTCTCATTTGGTTGTTTTTCTTTGTGACTTTGTTTCCCAACTGTTCTTGAATTTCATTCGGTGATATCATGAGTTCTACATAAGTAATTTATTGTTTCTTTAGATTTGGTCGTAATCAGGCCTGGGCTAAGGGTTTGGTAAAATTAAACAAAAAGATAAATCATATTTGTAGTTACTGACTTGTTATTGACCAGTTAATTTAATTTTCAATAACTTCTTCACATAGAGCCCGGTTGGTTTGGAGAAGTTTTTTTCCCCTTGATGAATGAAATCATTATTTGAAAACAGTTCTTTAGCATATCTGACACATAGCCGATCTTCTGCTCAGGATTAGAGCCACTTCTAAGCTAATAGTATTAACTTTGCATTGGACACCACAGGTTCAGCTAACACCCATTTCACCTGTATTCTGTTTCAGGCCCTATGTTTATGCCATGCACTCTGAGGAACCAGACGCTTATACACACGTAATGGGCCCAAAGAGTGCAGACGTGAGTACGTTTGTTCCAGGAGATTCTGATCCTGAGTGGGTTTGGTCACTCACGGCTTCCTTTATCCTCTTCCAGCTCAACAATACTCTGATTGCGGTTGATCGGATTGTGGGCCAGCTGATGGACGGACTCAAGCAGATGAAACTGCACCGATGTGTCAACATCATCCTGGTGGGAGACCACGGTACAGACCCTGGCTCTGAGTCCAAACCCTCATCTGAAATTCTGATTGTTCATCTTTTTATTTATGACTTTAGCTGAAGAGCTTCTAATGTGATCAACTGAAAAACATCTATTTGAGTCCCTGCTTGGCATTTATAGCCAAGCAGGGACCAGCAGCTGACCTGACGATGTTCATCATGGTCGCTTTCAGGGAACTGGGAATATTACAGACAAAGTAACAGCTTTCTGGATCATCAAGTGCACCAAGTTGAGATTCACATTGTAGAGATGAATCTGTAGGACATCGAAAGCCATTGACTAAATTCCTGATAAGTTGTCCTCTTTGATCAATCTTCTGATCAATCTTCCATCTGATTGGAGGGTCATTTCTCCAGAAATGATTTTTAATTTCTGGAGAAGTGAAAAATCATTTCTCCAGAGAAGAAGAAATGAACTGCCATGGATTGGGTTTGTGTCTCCACGAAAGCAGCAGGCTTCCTCCTACTTCTGCCCATGAATATAAAGAATGGGAACAAAATGTTTTCCAAGGAACAACTTAGTCATGATCGGTGGATTTTCCAGCATGATGGAGCTCAGTGTCACATGGCTGAAGTTATAACAGAGTGTCTCAAAGGTTGAAAATTTGGATCTGTGGTGTGGAAACTCCATAAATCCAATAATCAGTGGAAACTTAATAAATCTTGTGTAGGAGAAACACAAGACAACAAACTGGAGCCACGTCCAAGAACTCAAGACCAGAACGGATCGTCATCAGTCAGAAGTTTGGTGCAGATGATGATATCCAACAATTCCAGAAGTTAACAATGATTGGTAGAATAAAGTGGGCCAGCCAATAGGAAAATCAGTCTGTCAGTGAATCGACTGAGTAGGATGAACTCCAGCCTACAGACTTTTCCAGAAATGTAAAGCAAGAATCCAATTAGATGTTTTCCCTCATTGAAAAGTTTGTATCCTTCAGTTTCACACCTGCCTTCTCCTCCTGCGATGTTTCAGGTATGGAAGAAGCTCACTGTGATCACACAGAGTTCCTCAGCAACTACTTGACCACTGTTGATGACATCATCCTCGTCCCTGGGTCTCTTGGCAGAATACGCTCCAGATATCCCAGCAACCTCAAATGTGAGTGAAAAGTTCTGTTCTCTCTGCTTTAAAGAAATAAAACCAAACAAGAATTGCTGTAAGTAACTGATAGATTAGGGATCTTTTCCTATCTTGTTTTATCTGAAATGCTGATGATGATGATGATGCTTAAAGAACCTGTGATGAAGAAAAGCAACTCTCTGAATTCTTCCTGCAATGTGCTTCAGATGCAATGAGGAGCCGAGGAACAAACAGGCTCACTGACTGAGCAAGGACTAAAGGAAATAGTCCTGCCCTGATCTCTGACTGTACATTCAGGCATCAGCAGAAACATTGTACCATTTTTCAGCGGATTTGTCTCGTTCCATTTATCTCAGCGGCTTCGGGTCGGCCTACCCCCATCATGCCGTCACTGAGCCTAAATCATAAAGGCACAAGAAATAACTTCTCAAACTGTATTTAAAGGAAAAGTGCCAGTATTTTTCCACATAATACCTTACAAAAAAACAAGTATCCATTTAAGGTCTTTTTAGAACATATGATGGAATTCGCAACCAACCAAGCAGTTTAGAATGAAAGGATGTAAAGATGAAGCCAACATTTCAAACTTACTCTTCTCATCTCCATTTCTCAGAAACTCCAACATCTTGTGTGGTCATATGTTTTCTTTTTTCAGATGACCCCAAGGCTGTTGTTGCAAATCTAACAGTGAGTAAAATATTTGTTCAGAATGTGAAGGTCTGAAATGAGGAAGTGGAAATGCATGTAATTTGATTTCTTCTTCGACATGTGATAATGCGTCATCTAAATGATTTCTTCAACAGTGTAAGAAAGCAGAGCAGCACTTTAAGCCGTACCTGAAGCAGCACCTGCCTAAGAGACTGCACTATGCCAACAATCGGCGTATTGAAGACATCCACCTGCTGGTGGAGAGGAAGTGGCAAGTGGCCAGGTACGGTGGCAGAACTACTGCAGCAGCTGCACTTGATATTAAGTCTTAACTTTACTATTAGTAAAGTCTTAATTTACATGCACAAAAACAGTAGTCCTGAAGATTGTTTTGCATGATGTACTGCAGGGTGCAAACTTTTTGTCACCTAAGTTAAATTCATCAAATCAAAATTAATCGTGGTTCCAAAATAATGGGTTTATTTTTTTAACAAAACACCACCTCACCTTAAATTCTTTAAGTGGTTGCTGTACCATATTAAAGTCAGTTATGTAAAATATATATCAAATATTAGTCAACCTTTTTTTCTTAAACAACCTGCTGCTTAAATAAATAAAAACCCTGCTGTGACTGCCTTCCACATATTAACAGTAGGAGTAATGAAAGCCCAAAATATGTGAAATAATGGAGAAGCTGAGATGTTAATGGTGCACTAAGGTAAAATAGCTTAGTGCTAGATTACCTTAATCTAGTTTAAGATAAACTAAACTAGATTAAACTAAATTAAGCTATGCAAAGCTAAACTGAACCGAATTAAGTTCACTAAGCTATCCTAAACTAAACTAAGATATGCTAAACTAAACTAAGCTATGCTAAACTAAGCTATGCTAAACTAAGCTATGCTAAACTAAGCTATTGCTAAATTAGCGTTGCTAAGCCAAACTAAGCCAGCCTAATCAAAGCTAAACTAAGACAGATTACCTAAACTAAACCAAACTAAACTAAGCTAAGCTAAACCGAACTGAATTAAGTTAACTAAACTACGCTAACCCTAAGTAAACTAAAATAAACTGAACTTATGTAAAGTGAACTGAGGGGAGCTGAGCTGAACTGAGTCTGGTGATGTTGACCTGTCGGTTTCCACACAGCACCCAGCCACCCCAGCAGACGGTGTAAAGCCAGCACCACAGCTACCTTTACTGGTCTTGGTTGTTGACATTCTGTCTGTTGGTTTCCCCCACTGAAGTGCACAACCATAAATAAATCTTTATGGTTTCTGTGTAGCTCCCTTCCACAGACGGGCTAATCGTTGGCACCAGGGCTGTGAGCAGAGTGTTAGACCATTTGCACCCCCCACCACACACACACACAAACACACCCACACGCCAGCACACCCCCCCCCACACACACACACACACACCCACGCCCGCACACCCCCACACGCGCACACCCCAGCAAGCATGCACACATACACACAGAACTCCAAATGTTCTCACGTCATAAAATGCTTTCAGTTACTCAGTTACATTTTTTACATGCTTGTGGCTTTACTAATTTGAAATGCAAACCTATGCTTAAGCTGATATGCATTAGGGTGTTTAACTGGAAGTTACTAATAAATGAAGTATTTCTTTCTTTAGAGTAAATCGCTTTCCGTCAAAGTTGAAAAACTTTACGCGTTTGTACTGAGTGAGTTGAATGATCTGAGTTATGCTTCACTAGAACTTTAGTCACAGATTGTGTGAGGAATTTAAAGCCACTGTAACAATAACGTGATACTGATCTCATCCAAACCGGACTTCAGGAAAGTCCCAGTGGGGAGGAAACACTGTGGATTCTTAGGCGACCATGGATATGACAATAAGATCAACAGCATGCAGGTATTTCACATCTTACATCCATTATATGAGCAGCAGACAGACGCTATGCCAGAACAATGTTAACAAGCCAACAATGTTAGCATATGTATTACAAATCATTCTAAAGTTTCGATTAAGTAGAAAACATTTTCTACAGCAACAATTATATAAAAATAAAACCTACTGGTGCACAAAGTATTAAAAAAGCAGGGCATATTTTCTTTCTTTATTCTTTTTGATCATATGACCAGTCTCACCCTTCTACTTCAGACTATTTTCTCGGGCTATGGACCTTCATTTAAATTCAAGACCAAAGTTCCAGCCTTTGAAAACATTGAGCTGTATAACGTCATGTGTGGTAAGGCCCGTTTCTGAATTTGTTTGAGTTCAAAACTGAGCGCATGTGTTTGATTTGAAACTATTCCTGCAACTGGAAGGCTTCATTCAGACAAACAGTCACAGAGCTTCCATCATGAATGGTTCAGTGAGGAGTAGTCACATCTAAAGGAGGTATTACAGGGAATGTGTTAGGGCTATAAGTAACAGGCAGTCCCCAGATTGTCTGACAGTGAGTGGAAGATCCTGTGTGAACACATTGGACAACATGGTGGTCTTATAGTGCAATCCTGTGACATATAGAGGTCATAGTGCTCAGAATTATGTCCAGATGAAATCATCATGCTTCTTAAATTAAAACTATATATAAAGTCAGAAAAAACTATTTGTTTGTGTTTTTTTATTTGTTTTTTTATTATGTTGTTAGTGTTATGGGACTTCAGCTGGAAACTAGCATTTCGCTAAATCCGGCATATTTCTGACAACATTGTTGTACATTCATTAACAGGCACCTTACGCTTTAACATCAATCAATCAATCAATCAATCAATCAATCAATCAATCAATCAATCAATCAATCAATCAATCAATCAATCAATCAATCAATCAATCAATCAATCAATCAATCTCTGATTTATCCCAACCTCAGATCTCCTGGGTCTAAAACCGGCTCCAAACAATGGAACTCATGGCAGTCTGAACCACCTGCTGAGAAGTCCAACTTTTAGACCCACCATGCCAGAGGAGGTGTCCAGGCCGACGGCCTCCAGCCACATTCCGGCAACAGATGACTTGGGCTGCAACTGCGATGAAAAGGTCAGCCCTGTTAGACTGCTGAGAGGAATGCCTGGTTTTAGCTTTACTGAATTCCACAGGTACAGTGGAGGACCAGCGCAAGCAGACTGAAAACCTTCTGATACAAAGCATCAACAGCATGAGAGATTTGAAGGCTGTTTGATAATACAAATACAATGGAAAAGTCTTCACACTCTGTTAGGATGCTTGCGTTTTGGCCTGGAAAAAAGGAGAACATGGCAAATAATTTCCTAACTTTTTATAAACTTCAACTGAAAAACAAACCAATTTGGTTGGAAGCAAAAATAGCGAATAGCTAAGTGCACACACTTCAGATAAGAATGTTTCAGAACATTTTAATTAACTTTTAGCATTTAGTCATGTTGAGGATTTACAGTAACTCTGATGGACTTCTTATTCCCTGTAGATCTCTGGCAAGAGATGGTTTCAATCTCCAATCTTTTTGCAGTTGCGTGTAAAAAGTAGGGGCCAGAGAGGTTTGAAAGTGACCCTTGTACGAGGCTATAACCTGGAGTCACTCTGGCTCTGTCTCTTACAGAAAAACGTGGAGGAGCTAAACCGGCGATTGAGACAAGTTATTGATGGTCAGTTTGTCATGAGATTTGCAAATACAATATGTCAAAACAGTGAATGCACTTCTTGAACTTTTTTACATTTCACCACACTAAAAAACAGGCTGCAGCTATGATGCATTTTAATAGTTTATATGACACACCAACACAAAGTAGAATATAGCAGTGAAGTGAAAGGAAAGGAGAATGATTCACAGTTCCAGGGTTTTCTTTAACAAATAAAAATCTAAAAGGGAGGCCTGCCCCTGAATTTAGACAATACTTTGTGAAGCTCCCTTGGCTGCAGGTTATTTTCTGTCTCTACCAGTTTTCACACTCTATAGTCTGAGGTTTTGCCTGTTCTTTGATTGGATGGAGAGCCTCTGTACAAACATGTTCAAGTTTTTTTACAGATTCTCAGTTGAATTTAAAAATGCTTATTTTAAAAGTTCAAACACCAAGTATTCCTTAATGTGCATTAATGCATGCAGTGGAAGCCATCTTGGGACTGTGTTTTTATTGCTTGAGGTACAGCCAATCACCACCCAGAAAAATGAATGGGGCTCCAGGATTGGCTAGTTCAGCTGCCTGAGCTGCACTTACTTTCAAATATTTTAGATATGCTTTACAAAAAAAATCACTGAATGGGTGGATGTTCCACAAATAATTTAGCAACATTTCACAGAAAAATTCACTCATGTCAATCTATGAATAGGCGAGGGTCAGTTGTAGACCAAAACGTTCAGTTTGGTTTAATCTGACAGAAACACTTCTTTAATATGATTGTTGTGTCCACCACATATCAAACTGCCCCTCTTCCATGAAGACAAGATTTATAGAGTGCACATTTATGTTTTTTTAATTAATATTCTTTACTTTTGAAGCATTGAGATTACAAAAGTTTGATTCTACCTCAAGGTCACAGTTCCAGTTCCAGTCTGATCGATTACAAAATTCCTTCTCTTTAACATTTACAACAACAAAACAAAACTAAATGAAAACAGAACACAAAGAGGAAACAATACATTATTACAGTATTTTAAAAAGACATTATGACCGATTTTTTTTACAGACTGTAATTAATATCTGATACAGATATTTTGCATTGTCAGGTAGAAATTTTGTTAGCTAGAATAAGTGGTGAATTTAAAAGGTATTTTTACAATAAAGATATTTTCAATATTTTTGTGTATTTTTGTCCAGTATTGTCTTACAACTGTACAGTCCAAAAATAATTGTCAGCAACATCTAAGGTTTAAAAAATAAATAAATAAAAAATAAACATTTTGAGAATCATGTATCATTTTCCCTCCACTTCATAATAATTCATTTATTTCTGTTGGTGTGTCAAATGTATGGAAGCCAAGCTGCCATGAGAAAAATATAAAAGTTCAAAAGTTGAAAGTTACATTTGCAATAACAAAAGCAGTAATTATGAGAAAAGTCACACTGTTTCTGTAGTATTTCATAATCATGACTTTGAGGGCATGTTCACACCTGGCAGTCTGGTAGACTTGGTTCCATTGGGGAGCACAGTTGCAACATTTGTTCCATTTTTAGCTGCTGTGGTTCTCTTTCACACTGCACTGAGCGAAACAAACCAAACCTGTTGGATAACTGAGTGCATCTTTTTTCTTCAAAAAATGCAAACACAATGGATTGGCATCAGATTACAGTGGTTGATAAAAGACCATGAGCCATTTCTGCTGGTCGACTTGCATGTTTGTTTTGGTTGTATTTACCCAGAATGCCCCACGCTATAGTCCACTTCCTGTCTTTGGAGTGTTCTGTGGTCAACTTAGCATTCACATATGAATTCTAACAACACAAGAGTTCCCATCAACTGAACCGAGAACGAGGATTGTAGGCGGACCAGAGTTTGTTTCTTAGTTTGATAATGTGTTCTCACCTCCCCAAACGAACCAGACTTTCTAAACAACTGAACCAGAGTTAGACTAAAGCAGACTGAACAGAGCTTGTGTGAATGCATCCAGAATATCACTGTATAACTTTTTCTTTTCTTCCATGGCAAAAAGGGACTTCCATACAAATAAAATTCCAGAAAGACCCATTAACATTTATGGTCATGATGTAACAAAGTTCAGGGTGGATTTTTTTTATGTATTAACTCTCACTTATATCTGACATGTGAAATGAAGTGTTTGCTCATAGAGCCAGATGTTTGTCTCAGTCAGACTGCTGTCAGCAGGATTCAGCCTCCATGCTGCAGTCTAACCCGTATAAATAGACCTTGTTACATTGGTGCCTCTCTGTGCCGTGTTCCTCTGTGTGCTCCGTCCCTCAGACACCAGGTACCTGCCGTACGGCCGACCTGCTGTCCTCTTCCATGATAAATACACCATCCTACGACACAGCGACTACATCAGCAGCTACAGTGCAACCCTGTTCATGCCCCTCTGGACATCCTACACCGTCAGCAGACAGGTACCGCCCAGCCTGACCCCTCCTTTCGGACTGTCAAAGACACACTCTTTGCATGTACTATACACAAAAGTCTTTCTGTGAAACACTAAAGAGATCCAAGCAAACCTCTTGCTTCTTGCACCCCCTAGTGGTAAAAGTGGGGTAACATTTTCTTTGTCCATCCAGGTAGAGCTGTCTCCTCTGCCTGAGTCTCTGTCCAACTGTGTGAGACCGGACGCCAGAGTCCCACCGCCCTTCAGCCAGTCGTGTTCCGACTACAGAGCAGAGAAACATGTCACATATGCCTTCCTGTACCCGCCGCGTAAGTGAATATCCACTGCAGGCTTCCAAAAACACACTCAACCTCAGTGGACACCACCACACACTGCTAAAGTAATCATAACCCCTGAGAGACATTTCCATAGTTAGTCACATTGCAGCCACTCACTTCACTTGGTCTTATTAGGATTTAAAGTCATGAATAATTGTGATTTGGACAGAAAATCATCAGTGGGATCAGTTGGAATATCTTGTGTGTGTTCACAGAGCTTTCCTCAAACCTGAAGAGAAAAGAAGATGCTGTCCTCATCACCAACACCGTGCCCATGTATCCTGCATTTAAGAGTAAGTTCTCACTTCATGAAATCCTGATGCATTCCTCATTTTAGGTTCAGAAGTTTTAACAATGTTTTTAATAATCATTTCCACCATTCACTCCCACGTCTGCCACGTCCTTCTCTCTGCCCAAACTCCCACTCCCACTCAGGAATCTGGACTTACTTTCAGAAAGCTCTGGTGAAGAAATATGCCACTGAGAGGAACGGAGTGAACATTCTTGTTGGACCCATCTTTGACTACAATTATGATGGAGTCAGAGACTCGGCTGAAACAATCAGAGAGTAGGAGAATTCATTCGTTCGTTCATTCATTCATTCATTCATTCATTCATTCATTCATTCATTCATTCATTCATGTTAATTGTCTGAATAGTTCATATCTGTGCAAAAGTCTTCAGTCATCTCTTATTTCCCTAAACTTTGTTTCTAATGAGTTTCTTTAATGCTTTCTGGCTGCGAGGTTTTAAACTAGGTTGATATAAAGCAATACATCAGTTTTATATTCAAACTATCCTATAGTTGAAATAAATCTAAAGTGTAAATTTTTTTCAAAATTAGGATTTATATTTTTATGAAGCTGATGTAATAATCTATGAGCTACAGATTATGAGAAAATTATGAGAATCTAATCATCAAATGAAAGTTCAACATTAGTCGGTGAAATTGATATTTACTAGCCTCTACTAATTATAAATATAGGGAACAAAAGAAACAAATATAAGGACTAACAAAAAATCAGGACAATCTTGTAAATGAGATTTTTTAAAATCACAATTAGGTTTTCCTGGTTAAATGAAGGTTAAGTAAATAGACAGAAAAAATAAACAACTTGACCTCTGCTATTAAAAATATAGGGAACATTTCTGAAATAATAAATGAACATTCAGAATTTTATTCCAACAATGGACAAATCTCTAATGGTTATTTGGGGCTTACTGGACTCTCAGAAACCCAAGGTTAAAACCTACATCTTAACTTTAATCCTAATCTAGCTCCACTGGATCCTAGGATGCACACATGTCCACCTTTAACTAATTACTGACATATAAAAATGTTTGCAAAGGAAACATTTGGATATGTCCAAATATTAAAATGTTTGGACATATCCAAATGTGTCAGTTTTTGTGGCCTGCTGGACAGAGAACTGGTCCTCTGGGTCGGCTCACAAACGGCAAGACTCTGTCATCCTCGGCGGAGGTGTCAGGTCATGCAGCCCTTCTGAGTCTAACTAGACTCGATGAACTGCAGGCCCCAGCCCGGTTGGTTCCAAACCGGGATTGGGTGCCTTTGCATTCGCCTTGAGGGCCCCCAGCCGGAGCGGAGTCCTGAGAGCTGTGGTTCCATTGGGGCCGGCCAGATGGGGATGTTTGCAGTCAACCATTGATTGGTGGGTTGGTATAAAGACAGGTTACCTTCCATATCTCTCAATCAGAGACTGTGGCTGACCAAAGGGGGAATTCGCTGGGCTGAACAGGCAGGTTCGCAGCAGTAGAACAGGAAAGTGGACAAAGTCTTTTTAGAAGTTTACTCCAACTGATAAGTGAGTGGTGCTGAGAAAACTATTCTGCAAACCATCAGTTCTTAACCATCCGTCTGTCTTGGTTGGGTGGAGGAAGTGTCACCAACTAGCACTCAGTGGTGCTTCTCTCAGAAACTAAGAAATCAACTTTTCATTTTTTCTTGTGTAGATAGGCTTTTATGCCTCACTTTTACCTCCACTTGTCCACATTAATCATCATAACAATATTTTGCCACAGTCAGAAAGAAGAAAGAGACTGAATGTAAGTTCAACCAAAAGGAAGGGAAACCAAGAAAAACCTTCAGCCATTGAAAAAAGATCATTTTTATTTGGACTTTGTTCTTCTTAAGCTGTTCATGTCAGACTCTCATAATTTTTAGAAAGAATTGCTGTGTCAGAGTCAGCAGACTCCTGACTAAAAGGTGAAATCTTTTCCAGCCATGTGAGTGGAGTCGTCCCCATCCCGACTCATTACTTTGTGGTGATGACCAGCTGCCTGGACGCCACACAGACTGCACACTTATGCAACGGTGCACTGAGAAGCGCCACTTTCATCCTGCCACACCGACCCAACAACGACGAGACCTGCAACGTAAGTACCAATCACATCGCATGTACCTTTCAAGTTCTGGTCCTACCTGTCCACAGGGCTGTTTCTGAGAGCAGCGGACATGACTTTCTGTGTGTGACCCCAACCCAACAGAGCTCTGAGGATGAGTCCCGCTGGGTGGAGGACCTGATGAAGATGCACACGGCCCGGATCAGAGATGTGGAGCTGCTCACAGGCCTAGACCTGTTCCGGAGAACCAGCCGGAGCTACGCCGAGATCCTTTCCTTTAAAACATTCATGCACACGTATGAGAGAGAGATCTGACCTCTGCTGACCTTTTCTGCAGTTGTGGTGGAGGAATGTGGCACACGCTTCCATCTCTGTCTGTCTACAGTACGTACGGCTAGAACACCACTGAACTCTTCCAAAACTGTGCAAAGGTCTTGAATCATCCCTCATCTCACCTTCCTTTTGAGGACCCAGAAGATCATGTAGCCTTTCGGTTCCCTGAAGGACTTTCTAGAGTTGCAGAGATACAATTTTACATCCTCTTGGCACCTTAGTACAAACACCCTGCACTAAAAAAATCAGTTTGTTTGCACTTTTTCTTTTAAGCTACAAATCACATTCGAAGCATCCCAGAATGAAAGGTATAATAATCATATTTTTGCACTTATGTGATTCCTGAGCAGGCGTTATGTTACACGTCAACCATCCAAAGATGGTTTAAAGGCTGCTGCCTCTGCACTTTGTTGCCCTTGTATCCCATCAGCTAAAGCTGGAGTCCAAAGAATCTTCTCTGCAGCAGCTCCAGGTTACTATACAGTCACACATATTTTGGTTTCTTTCAGAAATGTTGTTGCACAGTACATGAATATTCTAATTAGCTTAATGAAAATCATGTGGAATTTGTGTTAATAATCCATTCTCAATACCTGCTTAGTTCCTGCAGGGGGAGCCTGTCTCCAGGGGTCTGTGTACTCCCCCTGCAGGTCACCAAGTAGACACACACACTCAAACCTTAGCACAATGAAGTCCCCTTAGAAGCTGTGAGATGAGTTGCAGTTCTACCACTTCATCAGGCTTAGAAAATAATCAACAGGCCAATATGGAATCACTCTGGCTGGAGATTATTGAATAAACCTGATCTGTATGCCACCCTTCATAAAAAAGTCATTGCTTTTAAATGCTATATAATGGTAATGATGTATCTGTGTTTGTGAGGTTGCGTGTGTGTGTGAGACAAATATAACATATCGGACTGTAAATGTGGCTTGAATGTGTGTGTGGGTGTGTGTTGTGACTTTGATTTGTGCACAATTAAATTTGTTGATTATAATAAAAGTTTGATCAAAATCACCATCTGTGAGTTCAATCTATTTGTCTGTACGTTTTCCGCCCCGTGAATTCAAATATCTAAACATGGTGAAGATGACTTGTTGAAGCCCGACCTGAACTTCAGAATGAAGGGGCTTTTGGTTACTTTGAATGTGTTGTGGGTTTTGGTACCGTACAGTGTGGTCTGGGTCTCTAACGACCTGTTGATCTACTGGGCTGTAGATCAGCACAGCCATCGCTCAAGCCCAAAGACAAGAAAGGTCTTCTTTTCCTATGGTTGCTTCATTTGACTGAGTTTTTTCCATTAAGCAAACCTGGATGATCATGTCCATGATGAGAGGGCAAGTAGGTGGTGGAAAAACAAAATTATCCAAGCGCCGTTAAGTTGAAAAGAACTTATTCAGGTTTATTAAATGATCTTATACGCAATGAGAACAAAAACAAAATGAGTCCTGTCATACAAAGTTACAAGACTCTCTTTGAGAAGAAGTGCAAAAGTGTTTAGGAGACAAATTCTGAGAATTAGCTTCTCACTCAGTCACTTTGAGAGAAGTTGACTTCTTTATCTGCATCTCTTGCAGCTGCAAAAACCAGCTCTGGCAGATCATCTGAAGAGTGGCAAGTAGAGAAACCTTTTCCACACAAAGTCCACAAGTAACATAAAAATAAAGACATAATATAAAGCATAAGTTCAGACAGTCATGAGACTTTAGGGACCAAAATTCAACAGTCATAAGACTACTACCATAAGCAACTGGTTGCTAAATTTACAGTAACTAAGAAGGTGGTTTGGTAAAAAGCCAGGTATGCATCAATCAATCAACAAAAAATAAAATCTGTATAGCACATTTCAGCAGCAAGGCATTTCCAAGTGCTTTACATCATATCAAACACAGAAACACGAGGTCATCAAGTGGGGGGTTCTTGCTTTTGCATCCATAAAAGGTTTATCAGTTACACTCCGAGTGTGTTATATGGAACGAAATACCTATTGGTATTTTTATTCCCACTCACGCTCACAATCACACAGTTTAAAACAATGTTAACAGCCTTCAACGGGCTTCCGGCACGAGGCTCCGTACACCTCTTTCACGGAATTCCGCTCTGGGACTCCATCGTCCCTCACAGATTTTTTGTGCAATTCTATGGTACCAGATTTATACAGCCAGGTTTCTGATGTTTTCCTTATACCATTGTATTTTGTTTTTCATTATTTTTTTAAGCAAAAATTCACCAGACTAAGACTAAGACATACACCCACAGTTTTTGTTAAAAGTTTCATATGTTTTATATGGAATTACTGTCATTTTGGTCCTTAAAATACCAAAATTTCCCTTTAACTTTATATTTTGGTCCGTCTGTTGATGTTTAAATATTAAATGATTGATGAACTACTGTGGAGAATTAACCGTTCTCCATGCTGAGTTCTTGATGTATGAGGTTACAGAAGAGTCAGTGAGTTGAATTAATGAATTCCATTTATCCATCCGTCCATCCATTTTCTGTTCACCCTTTGTCCCTAATGGGGTCGGGAGGGTTGCTGGTGCCTATCTCCAGCTACGTTCTGGGCGAGAGGCGGGGTTCACCCTGGACAGGTCGCCAGTCTGTCGCAGGGCAACACAGAGACATACAGGACAAACAACCATGCACACACACACTCACACCTAGAGAACAATTAACCTGACAGTCATGTTTTTTGACTGTGGGAGGAAGCCGGAGTACCCGGAGAGAACCCACGCATGCACAGGGAGAACATGCAAACTCCATGCAGAAAGACCCAGGGCTGGGAATCGAACCCAGGACCTTCTTGCTGCATTTATTAATACCACAATATAGCTGGTCCATTTCACATGCCACCTTTACAAGGTAGCAAGTCCAAATGGCCCCCCAGATGGGGTTGTGATCTCCTTTGTTAGCCTCTAGTTACGCCCCAAAGAGTTCGTTCCCTAGCTCCTAGTATAATATAATCTTATCCTTGAGGGTGTTTCCTAACATGACATTTCTTTTAGCTTAGCAACTAGCTAACAAAGAAAGAAGGAAAACACAGAATTATTTATTCTCAACACTACTCAGTACTTGAGAAGACTTGCTTACCAAATACATTTTTACTCTTATTTGAGTAGTTTCTTGGATGGCTACTTTTTACTTTTACTTGAATAAAAATATGTTGAATTAGTGATACCTTTACTTGAGTGCAATTTTTGGGTACTCTGCCCACTTGTGCTTAATGTTGATATGGTGAAAGAATTAAATGTGAATCATCTGTGACACACCTGTGTAAAAGTTTGATGACATGGGGTCAAATTCATGACAAAAGCCGAGAAAAGCACCATTTTAATTTCCCACTAGCGTGTATTACACTCCATGCGCGCATTGAACGTCCCACGCACGAACAATTAAAAGTGACCAGCGCTACTCTAGCAAATAACTTAACACACATGCACGAAATGCAGCTCTCTATGCTTTCAATATATCTACCAGGTCGCTTGTGGACTTGCTCCCAGGGCGGCCCAAGGCATACGCAAACGAAGCACCCGCTTAGGGCCCCAGGGCCACCAAGGGGCCCCCTCAGAAGAGCTGATTTTTCTTTTCTTCTTAGGAACAATTTCAATGTCATTATAATAACAAAAATACACAATTTCATCATGAAGTAATTTGTTTTTACAATAATACTGTATATTTGATAATGTATGTAGAAATCATTATTTTATGGACAAAAAGAAAAATAATGCTCTTGGTGACCCCCTGGTGGCAGTGGTAGGTCATGCAAGCTTCGCTGGTAATATGAGCTGCCGTGTAATGTGCAATGCGCATCAAAATGTCCAAAGCTCTGGTAGAAGATAAGTTAGCAAAGCAATGTCTCGAAAAAGGACTTATCTTTAAGGGAGGTAGAAAATAGGAAAAATAGAAAAAAGCCAAGATAAAGGTTTGTCTTGATATGTCTTTGTAATGTAATGTTTCTAAAAAATATTGGCGGTTACCGATCTTTAAAGAGCCTGACCTGCCAATTTTGATTTTGGCCGACACCAATTTTTTTTGTTTGTTTGTTTGAAATGTCGCTAAATGTGGCAAGAAAGTCACTGAGTTGGCAACAGTGGTTTGAAAATTGTTAATAGTAAACATGCAGACCTGACCTGTTGTCTGGTCAGGTCCTATGTTATACATGTATAGGGTATAATGAAAACAGCACCATCAAAGATGCAATAAGTTTATATCAGGTGTGCGAATGATCTAATCGTCTGTTGATTCCAGCAATCCACAGTTTAGACTGAGGTTAGGAGTAGTTTTGTGTTCTGGTAATGTCAAGGTTTGGGGTTGTCTAATGGTGCGTTCACACCAAACGCGTTACGTCAAAAACGTGCCCAAAGCTTCAAGTTCAACGCGTGTCCACTTTGCTGCGTTCACACCAAACGCGTTTTGAGCATCAGGTGCGTCTGGTTTACAGTCAAAGTCTATGTGGAGACTAGTCGAAGGCCGTTGCGCGTTTTGAATCATTTGGAGCGTTTGACGCGTCAAGAGCATCCAACTGAAAACAACGGCTAGAGCTGACGTGCCCTCGACGCGCCTCCACATAGTCTTTCAATGTACACCAGACGCACCAAATGCTAGTTGTCAAGCATTTGGCATCAAGCGTCTGCATTCAAAGTGCACACGCGTTGAACTTGAAGCATCGGAGGCGTTTTTGATCCAAGTAACGTGTTTGGTGTGAACGCACCATTAGAATTCAGGCACTTGACGTTTTGCTCTACACCTATCGTTTTGCCCATCTGGTTTACATTCACAGTCTATATGGAGGCTCGTCAGACGCGTCAGCTGTAGCCGATGTTTTCCGATGGACGCTCTGATAATAGCGTGTTTGGTGTGAACGCACCATTATGGTGCATTTACCACAAGGCAATAAACCACTTTAGATATACAAGATTGCAGTCCTGTTACCACTAAGTTACTGGTATGACTTTCATATCTGTATTGACACATTTCGAGATGAAAAACAGGGCTTGCAAATGTCGGCAGGCTAATAATTTGCTGTGCCAAAATAAGCATCCCTGCTAACTCAGACACATAGTAAGCATTTCTGCATAATCACACCTATTCTACAAACTACTGGTATGAGTTTCATATCAATAAGATTATATTTGTGGGAAGTAGACAGGCCATGTATATATCAGCAAGCTAATAATTAGCTTTGCCAAAAAATGCATCCCTCTCTTTTCTTGAAGAAATAAAGAGTTAAGATTGAAATAACCCTACATAATCACACTTGTTCTATGAGCTGCTGGTATGAGTTTCATATCAATAGGACAATATTTGGGGAAAATATTGTTGGGGAAAATATTGTTTGGGGAAAATCTGCCTACCAAGCAGATGTTGGTAGGCAAATAATTTGCTTAGCCAGAAAATGCATCCCCCTCCAAACTTGCATAAAATGTATACATATAGAAAGACGTGCATACATAATATGTATTGCATGCATGAGAGATATTTTACTCAACAAAACTCTTTGTTGCAAATCTGTTACTGACTAGCACTAACTTCAACAGAATTAATTCAGCAAATATTCAAAGCGGTAATTTTTAATAGTGCAACGTTGTCAGTAACATTCCATAGGATTTAGTTTTACTCAGTTTTTGCCCCTGAAATTTGGCATCTTTTATCCTGGACAAGTACATCAATATCAGGCATCATGTCCTGAGCAGCAGCCAATTTCAGAGAGTCATTAAAGTGCTTATGTGTGAGCTTTGAGCACAGCTTTGTTTTATTTATATTCATTAGTGACAAAATTTGCTCACAAAGGCAGGTAGTCCCAAACATGGACATATTTGCAGCCAGTGCAATTTAGGACAGCCTGGTAGGAGACACTTGTAAAATGTGTCCAAGCCAACTGATGCAAATTTGTCCTTCAATTCCACATCACACTGAAAATCAATGATTTCAAGTTGCATGTCAACGGCCACATCAGAAGCTCTGACTGTGAGCGGTGAGCGAAAAACTGAGAGTTCTCTCTCGAGTTCGCTGAATCCTGAAATGCAGCATCGTTGTATTTCACCGCAGCATCACTGACGTCAACATCATCAACATCTTTTTGTTTTATTTTATTGTTATTTTTAGGAGCAAATATGGGGCGAGTCTTTGTGTCCTTTTTGTGTGCTAACACATGTGATTAATCTAAAACTTTTACCTCATTTGTAGCTGCGTTTCCATTTACCATAATTGTGCTATTTAACATTTCGAAAATAAATTCACTTAATGGAACCACAGCATTGTTTTTCGACAGTTTTGGCACTATGATGTTTTTATTTTACCGTACAGAAATTGGTTTATTTTGCAAAACTGCAATGGAAACACATTTTTCACATCACACCAGTCACATGATCAACAACAGGATGTTGTCACTGGTGGAAACCACGAAGAAGACAACAGGAAGTAGTTGGAGGATGATCATGCAGCATATTTTTTAATGACTTATCACTGAACAAACTCATTTCAATGTGATTTTAATTCCGTTTCTTATTTAATGGAAACATCACATATGCAAATTGTGTTTTTTCGACATTAGTGGCATATTGACAAGGTTTTACAGACATTTGCATATGAAGCAGCTACTGTTGCATAATGCAGATTAATTGTACTACCTACTTTGAGCTAAAAGCGTAGGACTACCGCTTCAAGATGGTGGCCGTATTTCCTGCCTCCCAACAGCCAATGGAAATTGGAAATGCGAAATACGACTATTTTCTCTTCTTAGACAGGCTCAGCCCACATGGAGTAGTTAAGGTGTTCCTGTTTTTATTCTAGTTTATCTGAGTAATAATAACAATTTAAGACTGATGTTTCAAATTATGTCGTTTTTATAAGTGTAAGTTTTCTAATTTTTTTTTTTTTCCTTTTTTGTTTAGTTTGTTTTTAAGCTGCAGGTCAAAGGCTACAAACAAAATGGCGGAACACCAAAGCGCTGCAGCTACAGTGCTGTGAGCGCTACAGAGCTAGTTTGATGTTACAGAGTCTCTTTTCTGAAGTAACAGTTCAATGAAGTTCAACCCCTCTTCGGAACTAATTGCTTCTCTTTATTATTTTATATGGAAATACCTTCGCGTAGTTCTTACGAGGGTCTCCAGGTGAACACAGCTCTTGGGGAGCCCACAGCACAGCGGCTTGCAGCTCCAGATCTGTCCGCTGTGTGATGAGAGTTTTAGTTACTTTCTTTCTATTAAATTTGAAAAAAGAGTAAAAAATACCCACTATCTGCCTTTAGATAGTTACTTTCTTTACTTAAACGTGAAAAAAGAGTAAAAATACCCACTATCTGCCTTTAGATAGTTACTTTCTTTACTTAAAGGTGAAAAAAGAGTAAAAATACCCACTATCTGCCTTTAGATAGTTACTTTCTTTCTATTAAAGGTGAAAAAATAGTAAAAATACCCACTATCTACCTTTTAGAAAGTTACTTTCTTTCTATTAAAGGTGAAAAAATAGTAAAAAATACCCACTATCCGCCTTTAGATAGTTACTTTCTTTACTTAAAGGTGAAAAAAGAGTAAAAATACCCACTATCTGCCTTTAGATAGTTACTTTCTTTCTATTAAAGGTGAAAAAATAGTAAAAATACCCACTATCTGCCTTTAGATAGTTACTTTCTTTCTATTAAAGGTAAAAAAAAGAATAAAAATACCCACTACCTACCTTTTAGAAAGTTACTTTCTTTCTATTAAAGGTGAAAAAATAGTAAAAATACCCACTATCCGCCTTTAGATAGTTACTTTCTTTACTTAAAGGTGAAAAAAGAGTAAAAATACCCACTATCTGCCTTTAGATAGTTACTTTCTTTCTATTAAAGGTGAAAAAATAGTAAAAATACCCACTATCTGCCTTTAGATAGTTACTTTCTTTCTATTAAAGGTAAAAAAAAGAATAAAAATACCCACTACCTACCTTTTAGAAAGTTACTTTCTTTCTATTAAAGGTGAAAAAATAGTAAAAATACCCACTATCCTCCTTTAGATAGTTACTTTCTTTCTATTAAAGGTAAAAAAAAGAATAAAAATACCCACTACCTACCTTTTAGAAAGTTACTTTCTTTCTATTAAAGGTGAAAAAATAGTAAAAATACCCACTATCCGCCTTTAGATAGTTACTTTCTTTCTATTAAAGGTGAAAAAAAGAATAAAAATACCCACTTCCTACCTTATAGATAGTTACTTTCTTTCTATTAAAGGTGAAAAAAGAGTGAAAATACCCACTATCTACCGTTTAGATAGTTACTGTACGTTATTACAGACCTTGAATATTCAGATCAATGGGGTCCCTATTGAGCAAGTATCACAATAAAAATATTTAGGAATAATTCCTCAATGCTCAGTTAAATTTTAGGAGCCATGTTGATAAAATCAGCAAAACTGTTAGATCAAATATAAACTGTTTTAAAGTTATTAGAAATAGTTTAACACGTCACTGTGCAGAGATGTTTTTTAACTCAATGATCCTCTCACATTTTTCCTATGGAGCTACTCTCTGGTCTCAGATTACTCAAACTACACTAAAACCATTAGCAAGTCTCTATAATCGGGCTCTGAAGGTTTTATATCAAATTCCATCATTGTCACAATTTGGCTAAATTCAGCATTTATAAAATTCCGATTTTATAAATTACAATCTTTTAAAATTGATTTTTAAGTGTTTAAATGGATATGCACCTACACCATTAAGCAATTGCATACAGAGACTGCAGGGCAATAGCAGACCTAATAGAGCAGCTTCTATATGATGCTGCTCTATTAGGTCAGCATGGAAATTGTAAGGTCCCCTCATGGGGGACCTTACAATTTACAATGGATTATGTAAGTTCCCCTTTCGAAGAACCACTTTTGCTCAAAGTGCTCTGTCCGTGAGAGGATCTGCAGTTTGGAACTCACTTCCTGTTAATTTAAAGTCTGTAACCAGTTTTAGTACGTTTAAGAAACAAACAAAACTCTGGTTATGTCAAAAACAGAACTGTACCCATTTTTGATGTTTCATGTTTCACTGTTTGTAGATGTCGTCAACATTATGTTGTGCTATGTTCAATGATTATTATTTTAACTTTTAGAGGTATGTTTTAAAAGCTCATCTAGGGACAAGTGCTGCGAATTAGCTGTTGCTATTGCACTATGATGCAAACATGGGACTACTGTTTTGTTCAGTTTGTCTATGTCGACGTGTGTCTGTCCCTACCAAATAAACTCAAATAAATACTGTCTTTCTATTAAAGGTGAAAAAAGAGTAAAAAATACCTACTATCTGCTTTTAGACAGTTACTTTCTTTACTTAAAGGTGAAAAAAGAGTAAAAATACCTATTTGTTTCCCATAATTTTAGGGACTTTAATCCAATTAATAGCGCTTTTTCAACTCATGTTTCTGTCAGTTCGTCTTGTCCGGTCGGATCTCGTCAATCCGCCGTTGGCAAACAGAGTCGGACATAGGGCTCTGGCCCAGCGAAGAAGTTACTTCCTGGGACTTTGTTTCCAAGTCCTGTTGACTCTGGCTGTGCACGATTTTCAGCGCGTCGTTCTTCGTCTGTCAGTGAACGGGTATAGTGAGATCCGGGTCACGGCACCAAGATGATAGGTATTTTCTCAACCTTCATAAAAAGAGAACCACAGACAACGTTATAGTTTTCAATCAAGTCTTTTGCAAAAGGAGAAACATAGCAAACCACTTCTCCAAGGTGTTTACCATGCGTTCTGACTCTGCATCAGAACTGGTCTTTTATTGCAAAACAAAGCAGGAGTGAAATGGAATGTGGGGGTAATAAATTAAAAGAAGACGGGCTATTCTGGACAAGGAAGAAGGAACACAGAAACTGACATCCTACACACAGGCAATCTAACAAGTTATCGGGTAGATAAAAGAACATCTGGAGAAAACATGTTCAAGGTGAAGGAAAAAGCTGGTTTTGTCTTTCACACGGTTTAACAAATTAGAACACTAAACCTTTAAATGAAAAACAACTAGTAAAACTATTAATGTAAGAATGATAACAAAACATAATTATTTTAACAGTCTCCATCTGCTTCAACCACCAACCAACAAATTTGTGAGACAAATTTGTTTGATACTGGCGACGCAAACGGCCCGCAGGCCGCACTTTGGACACTGTGGGCCAGGCCTAAATTTAACAGAGAGCCTGGTTTCCAGAAGCTGTCCATCATATTTGACAGCCTGAGCTGTTTGGTAGAGACTGTCCCTCAGACCTGCAGACAGCTGCTTTACTGTTTTACTGGTTCTGGACTCAGTGGAGCTCAACGCAAACTCACACTTTCAAATTTTCAACAGATTTCTTCCGCTTTGCAGGTTTGCTGTTCCCTGAGTTGTTCTGGCTTATAATGTAAAAAATGTAAAATTCTGACAGTGTGAAATCAGTGGGACATGAACCATTTTACATAGAAGCGTATAATCAAGGATGGGGCCCATTGGCACCCCATTCCCCCCATAACGTCCAGCTCAGCCAGGAGCCCCTCCTTCACACCCAAACCAATAGGATTCCGGTCCGCTTCTCCGGCCCCTCCCTCCGGTTCTATTTAAGTGCCCTCCTCCTCAGTGGTCCTTGGCTCCTGAAGTGTCTTGGACCCTCAACTCAGGACTGCTGTCAGGGGGAAGCATGTTGCTGCAGAAACTGGTACGGTAAGACATGCTGCTGCTTCGCTCTGCCTGGGTTTGGCATATTTACTCTGCTTTCTCATTTCCAGCTGCAGAACCAATCTGGATGTGTGTGTGTCAGTTGCAAGCTTCTTGCATGTGGGTGGTCCCTACTGCCCGGGGTGTGTGTGGGGTCTGAAGGGGTGCAGGAGCAGCCTCCTGCAGCGGGAGCAGTCAGCTTGCATTTTGCCTTGCAGTTAGAAGTTAAACAGCTGAAGTGTGAGAGTGTGTTGTAATGCCAGGCTGGTTGCTGTTCCCTCAGTGTGTGTGGATGCTGTCGGTGCTGTGCAGCTCGGACCTGTGTTGGGGCTTTGTCTCCGGCCGGCCCAAGCGCTCAGGAGAGGACGGGACCGCAGCCAGGATGGAGAGTGAGTACACTGTGACTTTGGCCTTGAGCTCCGTGTGTGTGTGTGTGTATAGAACGGATTCTCCTCAGGGATCATGTCATTGAAAAGTTTCCTTCCTGCTGCCTGTTAATGAGCTGCATGTGGCTGTGGGCCCCATCATTACGATGAAGGAAAGGAGGACATCAGCATGAGATGACAACACAGGGACAGTTTTTAATCATAGCTGTTAATAAAACAGCCTCAGCTCTTAGAAAGCCCTAATTGAACTGATCTTCTGTATATTTTCATATACAACTGTGAAAAGTATTCACCCCTTAAAGATTTTAATGTTTCAGATCAAGAGTCGCATTTACAAGGATGTGGGCTCCTGGGCTGTAGCCAGGTTTTATGACCTTTCTACAAAAGACAAATTATATATACTATTATTACTATATCATACTAATTCTATAATACATTAGCAAGTAGTAGTATTGATGTATTAATGCATAATAGCAATAGCTTCAAGTTGTTCCCCCCAAAATGCAGATAACTTCCTAATTTTCAATTCTTGAATATTGTTTATATTCATCAAAATCCCAAGATTTTTAAACAATTTGCCTATGACTTTGATATAAAGTACAATGCAAAGCACATATTCTAAGTCTTGGGCCCAGTTCAAATCATATGGAGACGTTAGTACCAGACAAACATAACCAGAGAGAACAAATGCAATTTTTGAATGGTGATTTTATTAAAGGAAGAGTAAAACATGGAGGTAGATAGTGAAACAGAATTACTTTCTGGTTCCCGATGAATGAAAACATAAATTTGGATATTTCTCCATTCATGACTTTAAACTTATGCACAGTAGGGTTGTGCTGCAGAACAGTTATCCAAAGTTCAACATCAAGTCCACCTCTGAATTCATCAAAACACAAATAAAAGAAAGTTTCTGAGTGACCTAGTCAAAGTCCAGTCTTTAACTGAGATGCTTTATGACCTTTAGCACGTTGTTCATTCTCAGAAACTGAATTAAAACTAATAGTCTTAAATGACAATACTGAAGAACCCAGAAGAACAGCATGGTGGGTCTGGTTGCTCAGCAGTGTCAGTCCAGATTTGCTCCATTAAAGATGAAAACAAAAATATCACTGCTGCATAACGGGCTATAAAGAATTACAGTAACGACAGGCAGCAAGGTGTCGCCTTGAGGATAAGCTGATACAGACAGTGGATGTAATAATGTGGTTGTAGGTGTGTGTGCATAGGAGTGTGTGTGTACATGGTGAGAAGTGAAGGTAGAGGCTGTCTGAAGTTCAAGATGTTAAAGGGTTGCCGTAGGGACCCTCAGTCTCAATGTGGAGGTGCAGGTGAACAAGAAACGGAGACACAACATTGACTCTGGGGCCACCGAGGGCCAAAACCTAAGGGACCTACACTGCTCCCCCAAAATTATTATTATCATTATTATTTATATGTACAACTTACATGAATGACCATGTAAGAAAATAAGATGTAAGAGTTATTAGTTTGTATGTTTTATGTAGGTTTTCAAGTCCCTCAAAATTAGAAGTGTGCTAATACCATACCAGGACCTTGTATTGACATACTATTCTTCTGAAAAATGAATAAATACATTAAAAATAACGTCTAACTATATTTCTGCTGGTTTCAGCTTGGACTGAAGACGTGCAATGAAAAGCTGGCACTAGCCAGGCAGAGAGGCTCCCTGCTGTGTCTAAGTTTGGTGGCAATAGGCTAAAACTAACATGGTTTTCTATGTAGCTATAAAAACACAAAAATCTCAGTCGGTAATCCTTCGTGTGTGAAGGAAAAATGTCCATGAAACCTGAGGTGGAGGATTATTCCTTTGGCTTGATCATGTCAGAAATGATAGAAATCAAGTTTGTGGTTTGAAAGCATGAACTGAGAATAGCACAGAGGCTGAGCAGGTGGTGCTCAGCCTGCTGGGAAATGATGTTCTAGCAGCTATTGAACATGTGAAGAGCTGTGCAGCAGAAAACACACATGAAGCAAAAACAACAAGATCCCTTCAGATTTCTGCAGCTTCTTTCAACTGGAATCAAACGCAACATGAACATGTTTCAGACAGAGAACTTAAGTTTTCTTTGTATTATTTTGTGTTAAGATGAAGTTGAAGGACATTCTGTAACATTATCTACACACTGCTGCTTAATGATTAATTTGATTAATTCGTGTAAGTAAAGTTGGAGCTGACTGTAATCTTAAAACGTCACAGCTGCTGCTTTCTGAAACAAGCTTTTTTTAGTTTGAATGTTGGATCAACATTATATATATATATATATATATATATATATATATAAATATAAAAATATTTATTTTTTTAAAATATTATGTTTAAGGAAGTTAAGTCAAGTTTTGTAGAGCACATTTCAGAAACAAGGCCATTCAAAGTGCTCTACATAAAACTGTAACCAATTATGAAGGAAGTAATAAACATTACATTTTGTCTAATGCCTTCATCACAATCATCAAGCAAGTATACACCAAATATATCAGTCAATACAGTTATTATTAATGAATAGCAGCTTTAATCAGGTGGGCTTTTAGCCTTGATTTAAAAAGTAACTTAGTGTTTCAGCACTAAGTTACTGAGCTGAAACAGAAGCATAAAAACTGAACTCTGGTTCTGGTTCTGGTTCTGGAGATGCAGAGGAAGGTTGATCAACATCAGACCTTTAATGTGTTGTGATGTAAAGCCGTTCTGTGGTTTATAATCTTCTCTATTCTCTCAATAGAAGGACTTTAGAACTGGGGTGATGTGTTCTATCTTCCTGGTTATAATGAGAGCGTGAACAGTTCTCATTCTCAGAAAGTGATATATTTTCACTTGAGACACACAAACATCAGTTACCACGACAACCCTGGCAGTTTTCATTAGATGGTTCCTAAAAATGCAAGCAACATGCGGTTAGACGGACAAATTTCTCACACACAGTTGGCTGACTTCAGGACGAGACGTGTGTGCCAGTGCAAACGAAGCGAGGGAGTGAAGCACGGCGGGGAGTTTACAACAGATCTCTGTGAGCCGGGGGAGGCTGTGATTGGTCGACTCATGTTTCCTCACAGAGACAGAGTGTATGATGCTGATCGGCCTACAGTCACCATAAGGAGAGCATTGGAGTTCATTCTCCACCCCTTATTCCTCCAAGTCTGTCCACTCTCAAACCAAGACAGATTTTATTTCCACGATCCCCCAACCAAACACACTGCCCACTTCTGCTCTAAATTCTGTTTCTTTTATCAGTTTTCACCTCAGCATGTGTTTATTGTACATCTAACATAATCATTGTCAAAACTTACTATCAGGAAGTAATAAAATACACAACCTAGCAAACAACGGTGTGAAAAAGTATTTACCTGCTTTCAGATTTCATGTTTAAGATCATCAAGACCAGATAACCTGAGCAAATTTCAAATATAGCTTTCAAATGAAGATTTAATTTATTAGAGCAATCCAAAGCAATCTGGCCCTCTGGTAAAGTGAAACTGCACAATTGTTAAATCATTAATAATTATTAAGTAGAGTTCAGTGTTAATAGGCACACACAGGTCGACCTCCATAAATCACCTGAAAAGAACAGAAAGTTCTAAAAGCAACACACCAGGCCTCAATGTAAAGACTTCAAAGGATAGACGAGAAGCTAAGTTGTAGCTTTAGCATAGCATCTTACCTCAATGAGCTTATTCACATCAGTTTACAGTATTTTTCTCTGCAAGCTTTTGAGGAAAGAGATTCATTTAGCACAATTTGGAATAAGGCTGTGATATAATAAAACACGGAAAAACTGTAAAAGAGTTGCTTGAGTTTTCAGCAAAACGTCAACTGATAAAGCATCCAAACTTCAGCACTAGAACTAGAAAACTCCTGAAAACTGGAGCTTTCTCCACAGACCTGACCTTAAACCTCATCATTGGTTCTTCATGTAATAAACTGTGCATCAGTGTGGCTTCTGTCATTATATCAGCAGCCAATAACAGCACTGTACACCTCTGCAGCTGAACCTGTTGACATAAGTATTTGACCACTTGGAGAGGTCAAGGGGTCACACTGAAGGTTGGAGAATTGAACAACCCTGATCTGATCAGTAAGTATGGATAAAGGATGGAACAGTGTCATCAGAGCAAATAATGCCAACCAATCCTTGATGCAGTAGAACACTGTAAAAGTTTACAGCTTTTATTCCAACAATCAAACACTGTATGAAACAGGAGCATAAAAAAATGACACTTCACAAATGTGACAGGGCTTGATGTTCTACCAGATGCACCTTATTTCATCTCGATTATATCCGTGTAAGCCGTGGATGACGAAGACGACCTGAGGTTTAGATATTCTTCCTGAAGCTCTGTTTCTCCTGTCGGCAGCTCGCTCCTTGCCGGTCTACGTGCCGACCTCCGGCTCCTGCAGGAACAGATGCTATGAGCTTGTGGAGGCCGAGGCCCCAAACTGTCGCTGTGACAACCTGTGTAAGGCCTACCGCAGCTGCTGCTCTGACTTCAACCAGCTCTGCCTCCGGACAGGTACGGCAACACAAACATGCCTTCATGCTAACCTGTGACACCTCAAGACCGTATCACTCCTGCATTGTTCCTCTCATCTCTCTGCTGGGACTTGCAGAGCCGCAGCAGCTCCTCAGTGATCCAGGTCAGATCACAGTCTGTCCTCATCACCTGGTATTTAAAGTTTCTAGTTTACACGGAAAGAGGAGTTGTTTTCCAATAGGAAGTTATCCTGGATGCTAGAGTACTTTGTAAAAAAGTAGAGTTAACAGAAGTATTAGCTACATAAAGCATCTTTTCATTGTGAAGTCTCACCAGTTAATGTCTGGTTTAATTATAGCCACATTGGGTGTGTCTCCATTGGTAATGTGTTCCTCACCATGTGGGGGTGAACATGGACAGGAACGAGGGGGGATGTGGAAATACGTACCATGAGCGTACAGGAGCTACAGTTGATGCTTCGATGATGTCATTTGTGTGTGTGTTGCGTTGAGTGGCCAGTTTCTCTGAAATCTCTCTGTATATTCTGGTCTTGCGAGTTGCCCAGTCCAGTTGATGCTGAAGGCTGTCTAAAAAGGTTTGAACCTTAAAGTTTGACCATGGAATTATCTATTTGCAGTTCACTGTCTCACCAACAGCTATGGTTCTTATTGCAGATTGAAAACGTTAGTTCAGACGTTGTCAGTGATGTAAATCCACCGGTCAATCAACAAAGGTGGTCTGCTGCCAATTACTTCTGAGCAACACCCAGCTAGGTCTGGCTTCTACCATATGAGATGGTTGCAACAAATGGGAGATGATTCTGAAACCACAGCTGAGATCATCCAGCCACAGTTTATGTCTGCTTATCCCTGCCAGGTCAGGTAATCTGGTTCCTGCCTCCAGGTCATGAGGTAAGAGGTGAGGCTCACCTGGGAAAGGTTGCCAGGGAAACATGGAGACACTGAAAAAACATTGAAACTGACAAAAGGGCAATTAAAGAGCGTAGTTTATCAGCATTCATGTCTTTCTACTGTGGGAGGAACCAGAGCACCGACAGAAAACCCACATATGATCAGAGAAAATATGCAAACTGTACAGAAAGTACTGATACTTGCACCATGCAGCCTCCCCTCAGCAGAGCGATCATTAAAATCCATTTTAGTTTTCATGTCAGCCTTTATTAAAGCATGTAGCTGCTTTTCATCTTGATCTTCCAATACTGCACCATTTTATTTACGTGCATAAAAACCGGAGGCCCTTTTGTTTCGTCAGTCGTCCGTTTGAAGCAGGACTTACAGCATTTCTGATCGAAACATTTCCATTATTGAAAGACCATGATTTTCATGAAGCAGTGCATAAAGTCAGCAACAAATGAAACAGGGTTTGAAAGAGGAAGGTTTGTTCAGCATAGATGTAATCTCTAAATAGTTTTTAACATGAAAGAATTATTCATTACAGAAATAACAGAAAACTATCAAGCTGATGGTTCAGCTGCATGAGCTGGAAGAGCGAGCTGCACTTAATGATGCTGAAACAGGTTTGCTGTTTTTTCTCTCTCTCCCTCTGCAGTGTCAACATTTCCCCCCTGCTACTTCCAGCACTGGTGGTCTGATTTATGCTCCCTCCTTCAGCCTGGTGGTCTTTGGCTCACTGCTGATTGGCCACCTGAATGTGACTTAAAGCCATGATGCAATTTTCCCTGACAGTGTCACATCCCAAATAAAAGCTCTGTTCAAAAGGAAAACTGTTTAAGCCACAAAAGTCACCTTAGACCCCCGGCTGCCTGCCCACTGCCCAGCCTCACCGCCGCCACCCACTGTCACCGTGATGTCGTGCTTTTCACGATAATCTCTAAGATTAGTTAGAACTCCATAAGGATCGTTGAGTCAGCAGTTTTCCCTTCTTGCTTCCTGTTCCTCCTTGTGTACAGAGGGAGGTTATGAATGCAGCAAGGATCGATGCGGCGAGACCCGGAGTGAACAGCACGCCTGCCACTGCTCTGATGACTGCCTCGCCAGGGGAGACTGCTGCACCAACTACAGGAAGCTGTGCAGAGGTTTGGAGCGTCCACCTTACCTAAAAAACAACAAAACATGTTTTTAGATGATGATTAGACTTTGTCAGAGAAAACTGCACCAAACAACCTGAGCCTTTCTGAAAAAGTCATTACCCCCTAAGCCTCTCTTGGCAGCAGCTGCTGTCAAGTCTGTGATCAGGATGTGCGACATATCGGCATCAGCGTCAACATCAATATCAACATCGGTATCGGCTGATGTTAGATATTTTTAAAGGGGCAATATTATGTGTTTTCCAAACACAGAGCTATTTTATAGCACAATCAATAGATATGTTAAGTTCAGTTGTTATAAATACAGTATGTTATCTATATCAGATATGACTCCTTGTGGTTCTCTGGAATCCCAAAACCTCAGAAATGGCTTCATCACCCATTCCAGACTGATGGATGCCAGAGAATTTGTTTCTCTTCTGTTTTTTAACTTTTTTGATCAGGGCATGATGTGTTGTTGTTAGAGATCTTATAGCCTACTTCATGTTGTTAGGCTGCGACAGACTGGTGACCTGTCCAGGGTGTACCCCGCCTCTCGCCCGGAACGTAGCTGGAGATAGGCACCTGTAACCCTCCCGAAACCATTATGGACAAAGGGTGAACAGAAAATGGATGGATGGATTGATGTTGTTAGGCATGATCTGTTGAAGGGAATTCTTGGTTCTACTGGACTGATCAGACCTGGGTGTGGTTTGTAAAACCTACTCAGCTTTACACAAATGTAATCAATTATAGTTCATTCTTGATTTAACAACTTGATTGGACCCATTTCTCTTAAAGAAAGTTGAAAGCTTGTTAAATATTGGTGTCATTCACTGAAGTCATGAAGAACAACAAATCAAATGAAGTGGCTTTGAATTTGATTTTGTACTTACTCAGGTTATTTCTTTCTAATAAGAAATATTTATTTGGGAAAAAAGAGTTTAAAAAGTGTTTGATGGGACAAACACCTGTTCCCTGCAATAGTTGCTTATCTTATTAAAGTTGAGGAATGTTTCGGCTTTCTGGAATGTGGCTGCTGCCTGGTTTCACCTCCCTTTTGGATCCCTTCAGGAGACACTTCCTGGTTGCAGGGTAAATGTGAGGCAATCAAGAGCCCAGAGTGTCCTGCTGGGTATGTTAATACTTGAAACCTTCGCAGTGCTGAAGAGAGGAATGAGATTACAATAGCCTGACGAAGTTTTGCCCTTCACATTCCATGTTGGTCCATGTGCAGGTTTGCTCGTCCACCTCTCATCGTACTGTCTCTCGATGGGTTCAGAGTGTCTTACGTGAAGAGGGGGAACTCCATCATACCCAACATCTTAAAACTCCGTGAGTTAGCATCTTTTTTATTAGCTTCAATTAACATCTTCAAAATGAAGCATACAACACAGAAACAATGATTTCCTTCTATATTATGAAGTAGGGATGATATTGTCAGCACAACCAAATCCCTCTTAGCTGAATCAGCTGATCTTTGTTATGATTGTGCTGTGCAAGACTCTTCCCTTGATTGATGCTGGGAAATTTACTGGGAGACTAGATTACCTGCTTTCTACAAAAAAAAAAAAAAATCTGTCAGTTCTCTGCATTTTGTTTATGTATTTATTCATTTTTTTTGTATTTTAATTGGTTGGTGGGCAACCAATTCCTACTAATAATTATTCTAAATTGCATAAAAACAGTTACCTTTAAACAAAATTTTGTGTTGTGTACATTGTGTTAAATCCATGGCTGATTGTTTATTAAATCAGAAAATTGAAAAATTGTTATTGTTTAGGAAAATGTGGAACCCAAGCTCCTTACATGAGGCCTGTTTATCCTTCCAAAACCTTCCCTAACCTCTATACAATGTCAACAGTGAGTATGATTTCAGTTTATCCGTACAAATATTAATATCTGCACATCATACCTATATTAATACTTAGCTGGTTTTTAAATAAGTAAATAAAACAGCTGGTATGACTCATATATGACCAATTGTTTCATTTAAGGGTCTCTATCCAGAGTCTCATGGCATCGTTGAAAACACCATGTATGACTCAATATTTAATGCAACATTCAACCTGATGACCAAAGAAAAGCTGAACCACCGCTGGTGGGGAGGACAACCAGTAAGTCCCTGCAGAGGCCCAGCATTTTTGTCTGGGCCTCTAACAACAACACATCATCACATTTGTAAAGATGTGTAAAGATAGCAGATGGCACTTAATGGTTGTTATGGTAACACATTGCTACTGTTCTGTAGCAGTGGTCATCCTGTGCGCTGGATTTATGGTTCCCCATCAGCAGCCAAAACAAATAGGCCTCTGCTCCGTGTTACATCATATTTACTCCCCAGGGAAACAGAAAGTTGTGGATTAGTAATTAGAAGTTGCTGATGAGATTAAACAAACAAACAAAAGAAATGCTTTTGTTACTTTGTTATATGAGATTTGTTTGTTTTCTCCACTCAATAAATGTCGTCAACTTAAAGCTTTGATGTTTCTCAGTTTTTCAGCTTGGTATTATAATTCTGTTTCTAATTTTTAGCTTTTTGCTGAAAATTGAAAAAAACGCTCTTACAGAAAAAAAATAAATAATAATAATAATAATTAACGGAGAGTTTCTTCGTTCAGATCTGGATCACTGCCCTCAAACAGGGACTGAAAGCTGCCAACTTCTTCTGGTCTGTGTAAGTTCACACATAAACACGTCACCACTGAGTTTTACATGGAGACATTCTCCATGTAAAAACAATCTTGTATGTATTTTCAAAGCTTACAGTTCCAGCAGAAATTTCAGATTATATTAATATCTAAAATGTTGTTCACAGGCTGTCGATGGTTTTGTTTCATATCTAGCCCCTAGTGGTTAATGAAAACACTGCACATCCACTTTCATCTCTTAGCAAATCTGTTATTTGTCTAAATAAGAAAATCTTCACCACATTCTGTCAATCAGGTTTTACTTGATGATTTTCACCAGGGCTGAACAATATATTGCAGATATTTAGTTATTGCAATATTAGTTTGTGCAATATTCAGATTGCCAAGCACTGTTAGGAGTGCAATAATTGTTGGCTAATATATTCACTAGCATGTTGAACTTGCATTTTACACCTGAATGTGATCTTAGCTTGTTGGACAGAGACTTATGGCTGCAAATGTTCACATTGAACACTAATGATATTACCCACAATGCTAAAGGTCATAGAGTGATGGGTGACCAGATGAGGAAGAAAATAAGCACATATCACAATTGTTATCATCTTGGCACTGTTTTCTAAAATTGTGCAGCTCTAATTTTTACATCCTTCAACAGATTTTACATTAAAATGATGAAATGACAGACTGTAGATTTCTCACCACATAATTCCTAATTTGTCACAGTGCTCCAACAGTGCAGTGATCCAAAACACTCATAAAAAAGCAGAACCTTCTGGATTGGCCCTGACCTCAAACCTAAAATGTTTTTGGACTGCAATTAAAAACCCGGTCCATAACAGGAAGCCAATCAGTTTATAAGAAGTCCAACAATTCTATCAGGAATAATGTTCAAATATCCAAAAACCCAAGCAGATATTTATCTTTTCAAATACACTGCCAGACTAATGCCTTGTTGGCGGCTACAAAAAGCAAAACGTTGAGGACTGATGGTTGACAGCTGGAGACTGTATGAGAGCCAGGAACTTGGCCGTGGTCCTCATCACTTCACAGAGGCAGCTTTGGCCTGAAAGCCGGAACGCTCCAAGTTAGGATCGTTCAAGCCTTTTGTGGCATAGTGGCATTTTATAGCACAGTCAAGTAACTATGTTACCTTCATTTGCTTAAAAATGCTAATGATATCAAATATGATTTAAAAGAAATTTGTCTAAATTGGTGTAAAATTAGAAAGAGCAGGAGTTTAAAAATTCCTGCTCTTTCTGAAACTCCACTTTCAGGAAGTCATCACAACATGGCTCCTCTCTTAACCCTTTAACACTGTTTTTTCCTGTGTGTGCTGCATACATCCTCATACTAGCTTTCTGCTGCGCTACAGCTAGCTACCCACAATGTGGTAGCTAGCGTGGGTAGCTAGCTGAGTGCATGACTGAGAGCATTCATGCATTCTGTCATAAATGCTTAGACTAGTTAGAATGGTCACTGATGATAGCACTTTTTCTGTAACGTGATGTTTCTTCACTTTGCAAAACTTTTGATTTTGAAGACATTAATAAATACATTTCTTCTGACATATTTTTTGTTTTACTGCCATTTAACACTTAGAAATAATTTTGGTGAGTCTAACAAGAAAAGTTAGGTCTGATTTAACTTCAGTAAGTGAGAAAAAAAGATATACATGTGTGGTAGACCACAAAATATAGTCACGTTTATTGTCCCATTTTAGAAAATACTTTTCAGTTTGAGAAAATCAGCTGAGTGAATTCATCCCTTCTCTTGAACAAACATCAGAAAAAGTGTGAACTTTTATTGGGATCAGGATTTTTCTTTTCCTGCAAAGTTGAAAATGATGTAAAATGTAATTATTAAAAAATGTTTTGTTTGTCCTAAATGTTGCCCCCTCATAGCTTTAGTATTAATATCAGAATGTGGAGGCTTTAACAGCAGAAGGTGTTCCTGTTTGTAGGGCCATTCCTTTGGAGAGGAGGATCCTGACTTTGCTGCAGTGGCTCCATCTTCCTGAAGGAGAGAGGTGATCACACATTCACACATATGTTGTCTCTGGTTGTACTTTCCTCTCACTGAAACAAACCTAGTTTGGATTTTTGTCCTGTCTTTGCTTTTCAGTCTCTCTCAGGTGTTACTGATCATCAGTCAACCTATTCCTATGTAAAAAAGTAATCACTCTCTAAACCTCACAGTGTTACTCCAGTTCGTCCTTAACAAGAACTAGTTTTAATTCAGTTCAGTCAGATCAATTTGAATTTGTTCATGTTCAAAGTTCCCCACTTACACATTTCAAGTTCAAAACGACATTCTGAACTATTTCTTGGTCATTTATCTTTCTGGAATAAAGTTTAGAAATGTGTCTTGGTCATGACGTCCAATGTGTTATCCTGTTGCCTAGAATCTGCTTTATTCTCTCTTGTTGTCTTTGATCACATAAACTGTATTTTATGACTGAATATCCAAAACAAAACAGCTGCTCTCTTTCAGAGACTTTAATAATTTCATCAACAGAAAGGAAAAGCATCCATTCAGAGTATGTTTGTGGCTGCTGCTTGTCTGTTCATCTTTGCTCCATTCTCTGCCCATTAACACAAGAATCTTTCATGTTGGAGCATTTTCCAACATGAAGCATGTTGGAAAATGGTGTTGGTTATACACATCTCCTAGTAGAATTGAAGTCCAGACTTTTACTAGGCCACTCCAAATCTCTCATTTGGTTGTTTTTCTTTGTGACTTTGTTTCCCAACTGTTCTTGAATTTCTTTCGGTGATATCATGAGTTCTACATAAGTAATTTATTGTTTCTTTAGATTTCGCCGTAATCAGGCCTGGGCTAAGGGTTTGGTAAAATTAAACAAAAAGATAAATCATATTTGTAGTTACTGACTTGTTATTGACCAGTTAATTTAATTTTCAATAACTTCTTCACATAGAGCCCGGTTGGTTTGGAGAAGTTTTTTTCCCTTTGATGAATGAAATCATTATTTGAAAACAGTTCTTTAGCATATCTGACACATAGCCGATCTTCTGCTCAGGATTAGAGCCACTTCTAAGCTAACAGTATTAACTTTGCATTGGACACCACAGGTTCAGCTAACATCCATTTCACCTGTATTCTGTTTCAGGCCCTATGTTTATGCCATGCACTCTGAGGAACCAGACGCTTATACACACGTAATGGGCCCAAAGAGTGCAGACGTGAGTACGTTTGTTCCAGGAGATTCTGATCCTGAGTGGGTTTGGTCACTCACGGCTTCCTTTATCCTCTTCCAGCTCAACAATACTCTGATTGTGGTTGATCGGATTGTGGGCCAGCTGATGGACGGACTCAAGCAGATGAACCTGCACCGATGTGTCAACATCATCCTGGTGGGAGACCACGGTACAGACCCTGGCTCTGAGTCCAAACCCTCATCTGAAATTCTGATTGTTCATCTTTTCATTTATGACTTTAGCTGAAGAGCTTGTAATGTGATCAACTGAAAAACATCTATTTGAGTCCCTGATTGGCATTTATAGCCAAGCAGGGACCAGCAGCTGACCTGACGATGTTCATCATGGTCGCTTTCAGGGAACTGGGAATATTACAGACAAAGTAACAGCTTTCTGGATCATCAAGTGCATCAAGTTGAGATTTACATTGTAGAGATTAATAAAAAAGATGCTAACTCACGGAGTTCTGTCTATTATGGACAATAAACAGCACCCTCTCCACCACATAGTATACAGACAGTGGAGCACCTTCTCACATAGACTGCTCCAGCTCTGCTGTCGTAGGGACAGATACAGGAAATCCTTCCTGCCACATGCCATCTCACTGTACAATAAAAGCTAAATCATTGTTCTGCACTAATCAGTCCAATTTTGCACAACTACACTGTAGCACACTTGCTGTACATATATTTACATATACATATCTGCATTTTTTGAATCTTGCAAGGACTGCTCTTAAGTTGCTTCTTATATTAACAGCATTTTATATTTTTACAATTTATAGCATTTTATATTTTATTTTTTATTTTATCTACAACTACTACTCAGTGGTAGTTGTTATTGTGTCTTGTCTCTTTGCTGTAACTGCGAAGTAATTTCCCTGCTGGGATGAATAAAGTACTTCTATTCTATTCTATTCTATTCTATTCTATTCTATTCTATTCTATTCTATATTCTAATCTGTAGGACATCGAAAGGCATTGACTAAATTCCTGATAAGTTGTCCTCTCTGATCAATCTTCTGATCAATCTTCCATCTGATTGGGAGGTCATTTCTCCAGAAATGATTTTTAATTTCTGGAGAAGTTAAAAATCATTTCTCCAGAGAAGAAGAAATGAACTGCCATGGATTGGGTTTGTGTCTCCAAGAAAGCAGCAGGCTTCCTCCTACTTCTGCCCATGAATATAAAGAATGGGAACAAAATGTTTTCCAAGGAACAACTTAGTCATGATCGGTGGATTTTCCAGCATGATGGAGCTCAGTGTCACATGGCTGAAGTTATAACAGAGTGGCTCAAAGGTTGAAAATTTGGATCTGTGGTGTGGAAACTCCATAAATCCAATAATCAGTGAAAACTTAATAAATCTTGTGTAGGAGAAACACAAGACAACAAACTGGAGCCACGTCCAAGAACTCAAGACCAGAACGGATCGTCATCAGTCAGGAGTTTGGTGCAGATGATGATATCCAACAATTCCAGAAGTTAACAATGAATGGTAGAATAAAGTGGGTCAGCCAATAGGAGAATCAGTCTGTCAGTGAATCGACTGAGTAGGATGAACTCCAGCCTACAAAGTTTTCCAGAAATGTAAAGCAAGAATCCAATTAGATGTTTTCCCTCATTGAAAAGTTTGTATCCTTCAGTTTCACACCTGCCTTCTCCTCCTGCGATGTTTCAGGTATGGAAGAAGCTCACTGTGATCACACAGAGTTCCTCAGCAACTACTTGACCACTGTTGATGACATCATCCTCGTCCCTGGGTCTCTTGGCAGAATACGCTCCAGATATCCCAGCAACCTCAAATGTGAGTGAAAAGTTCTGTTCTCTCTGCTTTAAAGAAATAAAACCAAACAAGAATTGCTGTAAGTAACTGATAGATTAGGGATCTTTTCCTATCTTGTTTTATCTGAAATGCTGATGATGATGATGATGCTTAAAGAACCTGTGATGAAGAAAAGCAACTCTCTGAATTCTTCCTGCAATGTGCTTCAGATGCAATGAGGAGCCGAGGAACAAACAGGCTCACTGACTGAGCAAGGACTAAAGGAAATAGTCCTGCCCTGATCTCTGACTGTACATTCAGGCATCAGCAGAAACATTGTACCATTTTTCAGCGGATTTGTCT